>NC_136773.1:5264170-5459170 GCF_947034865.1 Barbatula barbatula
GTTTTGCATTGCTGGCAATGGACAGATATTGTTAAAAGTCACTTTGGATGCGATCATTATGCAGCCCTGTTAGAACTGTGTGTAAGAACATGTTTTGGACCAGAGCCGGGTCATATTTTAACCCAGAGTCATCTTCTTGAGAGGCGAACAAGATTTTCTGTCTAAGGTCGAGGACGCGGATCAGGAAGCTTTGTGGGGTTCCTTTTGGGCGCTGCGCTTCTGTAGTGAGTTGTTTATATAGTTCAGTTGCATTTTTTTCCTGGTAGTGAGAGCGCAATATGTGTCTTAGCACTGGGAGTGTCAGCCCTGCCTTTCCCTCAAGATAACTTCGCAGCTGAAACCCTGGCGTGATAGCCTTGATGACCGAATCAATTATTTCCTGTTCTGGGTAACCTTTGTTTATTCCACTTTCTATCTGCCGTACCAAACTTGAAAAGGAAAGTCGGTCCTTTTGACCCGGATCACCTATCAGACCTGATATTTTGAAGTCTTTATGCCATACTGAGGTGACCTGTCGCTGTGGTAGATCTACAGAGCTCACTGAGTTACGGTCCTTATGTCCCTGTTGGCCTTCCGTAGTGTGAGGCATGGCATGACTGATATGCATGGTGGAAAACGACTCTGACACATTTTCATTTTCCCTTATTTCCCGCATCATGTTAGCCCCCTCACGAGAAGTATTTTCCTCTCTCGCAAGCCTGTGTTCAGAACTGTCAACATCAGTCCCCGTGAGCAGACTCAATTGTTCATTAATTTCCAGCAGCTCAGCCATCCCACCATCCTCGAGCTCCCCTAACTCAGCTCTTAGCATGTGGTTACTCAGACTGTTTAACAGAGACAAACGAGTTGCATTTGTTTCACCCTCCTTTGTAATGTGAAGAAAGACACAGAGTTCTGTCAGTTTTTCACATGAAAGTTTACATAGTTTCTCCCCGATTTCATCCTGGAGACTTTTAAACGCATCCATTATTAGCAGCCGTGTATGGGTTGTTGAGGGTAGTGTTTACCTCACTGACTCGACGTTGCTACTGCTGGTTATCGCTGAACCTCAGCAAGTGCATTGCTCGACCAGATCACCTCACTACTCGCCCTCGCTGCCTCACACTGCAGTTTCAACGTCACTGTGAACAGGATGGTGTTGCTAGATGGGTTCTACCGGCCAGGGAGTTAATCCACCCAACATTCATCCCAGCGGTGCCTCCAAAATTGTAGTACTCCTGCAATGAGGAGAAGATTATATAAAAGAACAAGACGGACGCGTTGCTTCCTTATCAGTGTTCTTACTGGAAAATGTTTAATGTAATGACATTGAATATATTTAAAATGTAAAAGAACAGCATGAATGATTCAAACATATGTTTACCCAACATAGAGAAATGATCAGTGACGTAACATCCACTCTGATAATAGCATTCAGTACTCATAGATCGTTAACGTCAATCACGCTTAGATAACAATTCAAAACAGAGAGAAAATAACGCTTAACATTTACAACACAAGATTACATTCACTTTCACAAACATACTTAAACTCTTGTGGAGTAGCACCATTGCGATATAAACGCACGTGCTAACCATGCTCTCTTTTATACATCGTTCATTAAAATAAAAATAAGAGATTAATGACTTAATAAACACCGTTACATCGCTATGTATATGTCACACATAAAATTTACAATTACCTGCAATGAGGAGAAGATTATATAAAAGAACAAGACGGACGCGTTGCTTCCTTATCAGTGTTCTTACTGGAAATGAAGCGCGTAGCGACGTTCTTCCCCATTACGTGCAGTGACGTCATCGCGCAGGTACGCAACTTTCTACGCAAAATACTCAAATAAATATATAACAACATCATTTTAACGAACTACATGAACTTAAATTGACAGTCAACTTTAAGTATACCACACATATGCGACGCTTTATTTATATATATATCTTTTTTTTTAATTAAATGCTTGTAGAAGATAACAAAAAACAAACATTTACAACAACCATTATCATTGTCAATACAAGCTCCAGATTCCCTCAGTCCAGACTAAATTCCTTCAGTCTTCCAATCCAGATTAGGTGCAAAGTCCTTAAACACAGTCACTGTTCTTGTAGCTTTTAAGTTTTTAGAGAACTCAACAGGCTACTCAAAGTACATTTTCAACTCGCATTTAAACCTCAAAAAAGAGGAGTGCATTTAGACAATTTAGATTTGTGAATGTGAAATTTAGCTAACAGAAAAATAAGGTTTATAAAATAAATATCACTTTTCTTTTCACATTCATGAAAACCAAAAATTACATTTAATGTATGTAAAATCAACATTAGGATTTACATAACAATTGATAAAATCACAAATGTCACACCAAAATGTAACTGTGAAAGAGCAGTTCCAAAATAAATGTAAAGTGGTCTCAGGTTTTTCTGAACAGAAAGAACAGAGTTGTATCAATGCCATTCTTAAGTCTTTTGAGAAAGCATTTAGACCTGTGTAAAACCTGTGAATTCATTTAAAGGTGATTTCTCTCGTTTTATTACTATCACTGGCTGAAATATTAACGTTACTTTTACAAATAAGAGCATCTGGTTGACTTCATGAGGATTGAGGAGTAGACCCCTGCTAATAACATTTCCTTCTCATTTCATGATTTTTTCTCTCTTCTTCAAAACACATCACTTATTTGTATTGCTACTTCATTTATTTTCTTCTCGTGCCTTGCTTCATGCCTGTTTACTTGCATCAATCAGTGCCATTATAAAGTAGCCTATATGAAGACTTTGGTTCCAAAATGAGATAACTCCGTTCATAAAACATTTCTAAAGGCATGTTTTTTACTACGTTATCACGTTTTTGTTGTGTATTATTGTGTTATCTAGCTTTATTTTTGGAGTTACTATTGCTTAAATCCCTCAATCCCTTCATAATAATATCTTGTTTAATATGTACACGATATACAGGCTAAATATATATATATATATTCATATGTATGTATATTAGTTCAAGAAAGTTACTTCAAGAGTTGGATGGCAAAGTGAGTATGCAGAATAAATCTTTCTTTAAGGCACTCCCTAAGAAACTGTGGTCTGAGATCAGCCTGTGTGCTCGAACCTAAAGAATTAATTCATTCAGCAGCTAAAACCCATTAGGAAACCTTTACAACTGTCCACGGTTATCAGACAAAGCCCTCTACTGGCGAAGGGGTGCAAACGTTCAATTGAAAGGAGAAGACAAATCAGATTCTCATTTTCTTTACAGAAGTAAAAGCCAGTATAAAAAGAGTTTAAATGTACTTACTGAATTGATGAATGACACTCCTAAAAGTGCCACACAAACACACATAACCGAATATTGATTAGCGTTGTATGAACAACAGACTGTAATAAATATGATTAAGAGACTGTAATAAATATGATTTTAATTTTTATTAATAAATAATTGTTAGGAACGATCGAAGAAGTGATGACGACGTCTAGTGGTAGAGGTCATCTTGTGGTAAAAGCCATGCGTTTATCAAAAAGAAGATATCTCATGACAATTTCACATCACCCCCCAAGCGTTGCATTTGCGAAAGAGCATAAACGAGTATATACTGTAGCTCCGAAACAGGATTGGTAATATCATGCAACGTTGTTTTCCTTACACTAGATGTCCTAAAAGCCCCGTTTCACATCGAACAGAGAGTTTGCTTTTTCAAATGTGTACATCAAGTCCCGTTGATTTCATTGATTAGGTGGTGAAAAGAATGACGACACGATATAAGCAAAAGCTCTTTATTTGGAGGCAAACAATCTGTGAATGACCGATTCAAATATTGCTTGGAGAACCGCCATTGGCTGTTGTTTTGCATAATTAATGAGCTAGGTCTGGAAATGTCATTCTGTGACTACTCGTTTATAAATATCATTGTGTTTCGAGTTCCGTTTTCAACAAAAGTGTGTACAATAAAAACGCTCTGTCTGACTCGTGTTCTTAACGTTAAACGTGAATGTAAATTTCCTCACCAACCGTCGTCGGTTGGAGCGTCGCCGATATGCCGTATAAAACCAGTCGCGACACCAGCAAGTTGCCACGGTGATCTATCGCCTTGGCCCAAGCCAACATGCTACTAGAGTCGCTCGTCAGGGCACGCTGGGTCTCTGCGCTCGGACAACGGGCTGATGCCGTCGGCGAGCATCGGCTTTTGTTTCTTTTGTACGTCTACAAGAGACACACGTTAATGTGAGAGCTTTACTACACATCCATGTGCATCAGAAGAGATGACCTGCATATGCGACGCTATACACCAACCGCAGGAAGTGAACCCGTCCCACCGGAAGTGCTCGAATCCCTGCCTGAAATATATTTATATATATATCTTTTTTTTTAATTAAATGCTTGTAGAAGATAACAAAAAACAAACATTTACAACAACCATTATCATTGTCAATACAAGCTCCAGATTCCCTCAGTCCAGACTAAATTCCTTCAGTCTTCCAATCCAGATTAGGTGCAAAGTCCTTAAACACAGTCACTGTTCTTGTAGCTTTTAAGTTTTTAGAGAACTCAACAGGCTACTCAAAGTACATTTTCAACTCGCATTTAAACCTCAAAAAAAGAGGAGTGCATTTAGACAATTTAGATTTGTGAATGTGAAATTTAGCTAACAGAAAAATAAGGTTTATAAAATAAATATCACTTTTCTTTTCACATTCATGAAAACCAAAAATTACATTTAATGTATGTAAAATCAACATTAGGATTTACATAACAATTGATAAAATCACAAATGTCACACCAAAATGTAACTGTGAAAGAGCAGTTCCAAAATAAATGTAAAGTGGTCTCAGGTTTTTCTGAACAGAAAGAACAGAGTTGTATCAATGCCATTCTTAAGTCTTTTGAGAAAGCATTTAGACCTGTGTAAAACCTGTGAATTAATTTAAAGGTGATTTCTCTCGTTTTATTACTATCCCTGGCTGAAATATTAACGTTACTTTTACAAATAAGAGCATCTGGTTGACTTCATGAGGATTGAGGAGTAGACCCCTGCTAATAACATTTCCTTCTCATTTCATGATTTTTTCTCTCTTCTTCAAAACACATCACTTATTTGTATTGCTACTTCATTTATTTTCTTCTCGTGCCTTGCTTCATGCCTGTTTACTTGCATCAATCAGTGCCATTATAAAGTAGCCTATATGAAGACTTTGGTTCCAAAATGAGATAACTCCGTTCATAAAACATTTCTAAAGGCATGTTTTTTACTACGTTATCACGTTTTTGTTGTGTATTATTGTGTTATCTAGCTTTATTTTTGGAGTTACTATTGCTTAAATCCCGGCTGACCCTCTGGCACTGACCCTTTAGAACCCAGTCTATTCCGCCCAAGGCGGCTCGGGGTCCGCTGTGGCCTAGTGGTTAAAGCGCTGGGCTTGTGATCAGAAGGTCGACGATTCAAATCTCAATGCCAGCCAGCACGGGTCATGGATAAAGTGCCCTTGAGCAAGGCACCTTAACCCTGATTGCTCTGCAGTAATGTGCCACAATTACTGCAGAGTAATCCAACGATCTAAACTGCTTATTAAGCAAACAAAGTCATATCATGTCTATATACTTCAAACAATCTGTGAATGACCGACTCAAATATTGCTTTGTGTGCAGTTGGAGAACCGCCATTGGCTGTTGTTTTGCATAATTAATGAGCTAGGTCTGGAAATGTCATTCTGTGACTACTCATTTACAAATATCATTGTGTTTCGAGGTCCGTTTTCAACAAAAGTGTGTACAATAAAAATGCTCTGTTCTGTCTGACTCGTGTTCTCAACGTTAAACGTGAATGTACATTTTCTCACCAACCGTCGTCGGCTGTAGCGTCGCCGATGTGCCGTATAAAAGCAGTCGCGACACCTGCTAGATGTGTTCGGGCCGGGGACCTATCGCCTTGACACCAAGCCAACACGCTACTAGAGTCGCTCGTCAGGGCGCGCTTGGTCTCTGCGCTCGGAAACAACGGGCCGATGCCCGTCGGATCGCCGGCGTGCATCGGCTTTTGTTTCTTTTGTACGTCTACAAGAGACACGCGTTAATGTGAGACTCGCTTTACTTGTGTACACATCCATGTGCATCAGAAGAGATGACCTGCATATGAGATAACTCTCATTTCTAAAGGCATGTTTTTTATTATGTTATCATGTTTTTGTTGTGTTTTATTGTGTTATCTAGCTGTATTTTTGGAGTTACTATGGCTTAAATCCCTCAATCCCTTCATAATAATATCTTGTTCAATATGTACACGATATACAGGCTAAATATATATATATATATATACATATGTATGTATATTAGTTCAAGAAAGTTACTTCAAGAGTTGGATGGCAAAGTGAGTATGCAGAATAAATCTTTCTTTAAGGCACTCCCTAAGAAACTGTGGTCTGAGATCAGCCTGTGTGCTCGAACCTAAAGAATTAATTCATTCAGCAGCTAAAACCCATTAGGAAACCTTTACAACTGTCAACGGTTATCAAACAAAGCCCTCTACTGGCGAAGGGGTGCAAACGTTCAATTGAAAGGAGAAGACAAATCAGATTCTCATTTTCTTTACAGAAGTAAAAGCCAGTATAAAAAGAGTTTAAATGTACTTACTGAATTGATGAATGACACTCCTAAAAGTGCCACACAAACACACATAACCGAATATTGATTAGCGTTGTATGAACAACAGACTGTAATAAATATGATTAAGAGACTGTAATAAATATGATTTTAATTTTTATTAATAAATAATTGTTAGGAACGATCGAAGAAGTGATGACGACATCTAGTGGTAGAGGTCATCTTGTGGTAAAAGCCATGCGTTTATCAAAAAGAAGATATCTCATGACAATTTCACATCACCCCCCAAGCGTTGCATTTGCGAAAGAGCATAAACGAGTATATACTGTAGCTCCGAAACAGGATTGGTAATATCATGCAACGTTGTTTTCCTTACACTAGATGTCCTAAAAGCCCCGTTTCACATCGAACAGAGAGTTTGCTTTTTCAAATGTGTACATCAAGTACCGTTGATTTCATTGATTAGGTGGTGAAAAGAATGACGACACGATATAAGCAAAAGCTCTTTATTTGGAGGCAAACAATCTGTGAATGACCGATTCAAATATTGCTTGGAGAACCGCCATTGGCTGTTGTTTTACATAATTAATGAGCTAGGTCTGGAAATGTCATTCTGTGACTACTCGTTTATAAATATCATTGTGTTTCGAGTTCCGTTTTCAACAAAAGTGTGAACAATAAAAACGCTCTGTCTGACTCGTGTTCTTAACGTTAAACGTGAATGTAAATTTCCTCACCAACCGTCGTCGGTTGGAGCGTCGCCGATATGCCGTATAAAACCAGTCGCGACACCAGCAAGTTGCCACGGTGATCTATCGCCTTGGCCCAGGCCAACATGCTACTAGAGTCGCTCGTCAGGGCGCGCTGGGTCTCTGCGCTCGGACAACGGGCTGATGCCGTCGGCGAGCATCGGCTTTTGTTTCTTTTGTACGTCTACAAGAGACACACGTTAATGTGAGAGCTTTACTACACATCCATGTGCATCAGAAGAAATGACCTGCATATGCGACGCTACACCAACCGCAGGAAGTGAACCCGTCCCACCGGAAGTGCTCGAATCCCTGCCTGAAATATATTTATATATATATCTTTTTTTTTTATTAAATGCTTGTAGAAGATAACAAAAAACAAACATTTACAACAACCATTATCATTGTCAATACAAGCTCCAGATTCCCTCAGTCCAGACTAAATTCCTTTAGTCTTCCAATCCAGATTAGATGCAAAGTCCTTAAACACAGTCACTGTTCTTGTAGCTTTTAAGTTTTTAGAGAACTCAACAGGCTACTCAAAGTACATTTTCAACTCGCATTTAAACCTCAAAAAAAGAGGAGTGCATTTAGACAATTTAGATTTGTGAATGTGAAATTTAGCTAACAGAAAAATAAGGTTTATAAAATAAATATCACTTTTCTTTTCACATTCATGAAAACCAAAAATTACATTTAATGTATGTAAAATCAACATTAGGATTTACATAACAATTGATAAAATCACAAATGTCACACCAAAATGTAACTGTGAAAGAGCAGTTCCAAAATAAATGTAAAGTGGTCTCAGGTTTTTCTGAACAGAAAGAACAGAGGGTATCAATGCCATTCTTAAGTCTTTTGAGAAAGCATTTAGACCTGTGTAAAACCTGTGAATTCATTTAAAGGTGATTTCTCTCGTTTTATTACTATCCCTGGCTGAAATATTAACGTTACTTTTACAAATAAGAGAATCAGGTTGACTTCATGAGGATTGAGGAGTAGACCCCTGCTAATAACATTTCCTTCTCATTTCATGATTTTTTCTCTCTTCTTCAAAACACATCACTTATTTGTATTGCTACTTCATTTATTTTCTTCTCGTGCCTTGCTTCATGCCTGTTTACTTGCATCAATCAGTGCCATTATAAAGTAGCCTATATGAAGACTTTGGTTCCAAAATGAGATAACTCCGTTCATAAAACATTTCTAAAGGCATGTTTTTTATTACGTTATCACGTTTTTGTTGTGTATTATTGTGTTATCTAGCTTTATTTTTGGAGTTACTATTGCTTAAATCCCGGCTGACCCTCTGGCACTGACCCTTTAGAACCCAGTCTATTACGCCCAAGGCGGCTCGGGGTCCGCTGTGGCCTAGTGGTTAAAGCGCTGGGCTTGTGATCAGAAGGTCGACGATTCAAATCTCAATGCCAGCCAGCACGGGTCATGGATGAAGTGCCCTTGAGCAAGGCACCTTAACCCTGATTGCTCTGCAGTAATGTGCCACAATTACTGCAGAGTAATCCAACGATCTAAACTGCTTATTAAGCAAACAAAGTCATATCATGTCTATATATGTAGGGCAGTGTTCTGGATTGCCCACAAGATGTCGCTATGACACTGTTGTGTTACGGCAGATACAAGTGTGTTTTTCTCTTAGTAATGTTTTTGAGCCTCTTGATGTACCGTAGCGTTGATTTTTCTTCAGTTATTCTTGTCAACGCTACAGGTAAGATGTGTTAATAGTAGCGGAAATTTATATTTAAAGAATCTTTGTTATCACTCTTAGGTTCTGTCTATTTAGATATTTTGTGTTCTAAACTAAAAGCGGAGTAATGTGGGGAGTTAAAATGTTTGTTTTTTGTCTTATCTTTTGAGTTTGATTAATACGGGGTGGTTGATGCTAAGCTAGGTATGATTGTGTAACAACGAGAGGTTGTTGTGAAATTTAATGTGCATCGAATTTACTTTAATGGATAAACTTAAGTTGAGTTATTCTTGTCAACGCTACAGATGCCGTGCTGTGAAATAAACAGGCCAAGCCACGATCCGGAACCCCTCTGTGTCCGCGTCTCTCTCTACCACCACCCACGAACACACACACAGCGCAGAGTAACAGCGGCGGTGCTAGAGGCTAGCGAGCACGCATAGAGCGAGGGGGTTACATCTTTGGTGCCGTGACCCGGATTGTGGCACCACTAGACTGAAGCCGAAAAGATTTCTACAGCCAGGAGTTTGTGTGCTGAACTCTATAATAGACAGACTGAGTTCTTAACCAAACTGGTGATCTTGCGTATGCCTCGCAGTCACTGCTATATCCTTTACAGCCTGATGGGAATCTGAACATGTTTTGTTGTTATAATTGAAGTGACTTGCTGTTATGTAAGAAATATGTGATGGTTTATTAGTAATATATATATATTTTTTTTCTTGTTTTTTGTACGAGATTGAAACTTTTGACATTACATCTTCTTACAATCCAAATACACTGCCATTTAACCTACTTGCACATAATAAATACAATTTTACATCCTACAATGGCGCAAACCTATGCAAACTCAACTAAAAACTTGCATAGTTCCTCATGTAACGAACCCAACCTCCTACCGCCAGCTGAGCATCCCTCAAATAACCTACCATTGCCCTTTGAACGCCATGCTCCACCACCCCCAATGAACCTGCTCTATGCTGGCCAGTACATGACACCAGCCCATGCAACAAGGCCGCCAGGCACTGGGGCCTCAGGGCAGGTACCGCCACTCTGTTTCGAAGACAGCCCAGATGCAAGAACAGGTGGCCTGGTGGAAAGGTCAGTGGATGCCTCTGTTCGCAAACGCAGTGGTCTTGGGCCATCAGGAGCCACGCTTTGGCAAAGCCCTACACATCATAGTTTTGTTGAGGTGCCAGATGAACAGCAGCCACCCGGGCCCATTCCAGTTACATCACCATATCCAGCCCAGCCGATTAGACCCGGCCTCCAGGCTTACTCTGGTTATTCGTATCCCCCTTTTGAGCCTGCACCATGTCCGAGGTCGCCAGGTGCTAACATTACAGTTAAGCACGTAACCACTGGGCAGGCCACATTTCAAGCCGCTCAAGTTCCAGTCTATAGTGGACCCACCTCATTGGCCCCATCTGCTAATGCATGGGTTCCCAGCATGACTTTACATGGCCCTCAGACAGCGTCAAACAAGACAACCGCTGATGCTCCTCTTGAATGGTCATCTCAACAGACACAGAATCCCCACTCCCACCTTAATGTGCATGTCGATGCTCTCTCTCAAGTTGCCCATCCACCTACGACTGCCAGCCGAACGGCCCACTCACATGTGGCTCAATTCAGGCCCCCTGCAGTCACCGGCCAGTGCCTTCCCATAGCAGCCCATGGCGGTTTCATGCAAACTCATCAGGTGAAGAATGTTCAAGTTTTCACGGGAAATCCAGACTGTAGGATACTGGTGGAAGACTGGATTCGCGACTTGCAGTACCTCTTGGAGGCAATAGAGCTCCCAATGCACCTTCGCTTCTCCACTGTTGTGCGACACCTGGGTGGTGAAGCCCGAAATCTCATTCTTAACTTACCTCCACATGATCAAACCCCTGAGAAAGCTTTTGAGGAACTGAGGGCTGAATACGGTGATACACGAGGCTCCCTAGACCCTCTGGCTGACTTCTATGAGCGGAGCCAGAATTCAGGGGAGTCTGCCTGTTCTTATGCTATAGCACTGGAGGCTAAGTTGCGGACGGTGGAGGAGAAGCAAAGAGGAGGCAAGCCCTTCCTGGACCGAGATTGCAAACTAAGCCGGCAGTTCATGAGGGGCCTTACTGATGAGGAGGTGTACACTAGAATCGCACCAATGGTCCCCAGGCTCTTGAGCTTCAGAGAGCTGCAGGCGGAGCTCCGAAATTACGCCAGAGAAACTAAGAAGTTCCAGACGCAGAGTAAAGCAAAGAAAACGTATGCTCAGGTGCACGTAACATCAGGAGGGGGTGGACACAGCAAACTGGATAGGCCAAACCACACATCGGAAATGTCAGAGTTGACAGAAATGGTAAAGAAACTAGCCCTCATTCAGGAAGAACAAATGACTAAGCTATCCCAACTAGAAATGAGAATGGCCTCTCCACTCCTTGCCTCCCCATTAGCAGTTCAGCCAGCAAAGGGAACAGCAAGCCAGGGTATAAGCTTTGTCTGTTACCGGTGTGGAGAGCCAGGCCACACAGCCAGAGTGTGCAGGGCAGTGCTTCTGGATCCAAGCCAAGCTGAAGCCCAGCGGCCTAAGACCCCTGCTGAAGGACGCAAGCACTCTGCTCAAAATTTAAACGCTTAGTGCCCATGGCAGCCGGGGCATCCATGGGTACGCAGCAAGGACCCCACCCACCTGTGAAGAGGATTCACACTGAACTAGGGGAAACACCCCTAGTAGGCCCTAGGAACGAAGGGGAAGTGGAAGTCAATGGGAAGACATGCAAGGCTCTCATTGACTCTGGATCGCAGATCACCAGTATTACGCACAACTACTGGCAGAGCCACCCAGCTTTACTGAAGCAGAAGTTACAGTCTTCTAAGATACCAATAGAGGGTGCAGCAGGTCAGATCGTACCCTACCGTGGTGTTCTGCACATCGACCTGAAAGTGCTGGGGAAAGAATTCAAAGCAGTACCTACCTTTGTTGTTCCTGATTCTGACTATCGTTCTTCAGTCCCCCTGCTGGTGGGAACCAATGTCATTCGAGCCTCGCAAACCCACCTTCAAGCAGCTTATGGTTCAGAGTATCTACACCAGGTCAAGGAGAAGCATCCAGAGTGGTACACGGCTTTACTGAAGGTGGGAAGCGCCAAGCAAAGTGAAATGCATGATGTTGTGGGTCCTGCTGTATACACTGGTCGTACAATACGCCTCCCTAGTGGGAAAGAGATGGACTTAATGTGTAGGATTAAAGCTGGTCCTCAAAGGAAGATTTATACAGCCTTGATTGAAGCCCATCACCCCTCGCAACTCCCCCAGGAGGTCTTGGTGGCCAAAGTGCTTGCTAATGTAAAAAGAGGTTGTGCTCCAGTTAGAGTGATGAATCTTTCCCAGCGAGTCATTACGATCAGACGACACACAAGTCTGGCCAATGCAGTCCTGGTGGACAAGGTGGTAGAGTTTCCAGATAAAAAGTATAGCGAAGCTGGGAGCAGAGGGGCATGTCTCAGTCTGGACCAAGTAGTGACTAGCTGTGGGGTTGACCTTAGTGAAGCAGCGGTGGAAAGTGAGGACCAACGTGCGCTGCTTCGGGAAATGCTGGACCAGAATGCAGATGTGTTCTCCCAACATCGTATGGACTATGGTCACACCACAACAGTACACCATGAGATTCCCCTGGTTGACCCGAGGCCTTTCCGACTGCCATACCGCAAAATACCCCCTTCCCAGTGGCAAGATGTGAGGCGGTTATTGATGGAAATGGAGACAGCAGGAGTAATTCGACCCAGTAAAAGTCCGTATGCATCTCCTGTGGTGGTCGTGACCAAGAAAGATGGGTCACTCCGATTGTGTATTGACTACAGGAAGCTCAACTCCTGCGGCACCAGAGATGCATTCCCACTGCCAAGGATAGAGGAGGCTCTGGAGGCTTTAGGACAAGCAAAATACTTCTCCACCCTTGACCTAACATCTGGATACTGGCAGGTGGAGGTTGCGGAACAAGACAAGCACAAGACAGCATTCAGCACTCCCATGGGGCTGTTTGAGGCCAATAGGATGCCGTTTGGGCTACAAAACGCACCCTCCACATTTCAAAGACTAATGACGTCCTGTTTTGGAGACTTAAATTTCACCCATCTCCTTATTTACCTGGACGACATCATCATTTTCTCTAAGTCCTTTACTGAACATTTGGAGAGGCTGCAGCTGACTTTCGATAGGCTTAGGGAGCATGGCTTGAAACTAAAGCCGTCCAAGTGTCAGCTTGTGAGGAAGGAAGTGCAATACTTGGGTCACTTGGTGTCTGCACAGGGCATCAGGACAGACCCAGAGAAGATCAACAAGGTCAAGGATTGGGTGAGGCCTACTAATCGTATGGAGGTGCTGCGGTTTTTGGGTTTTTCGGGTTATTATAGGAGGTACGTGAAGAGCTACTCGAACATGGCTGCTCCGTTATACCGCCTTACCTCTGGTGACCCTAAAAAGAAGAAAAGAGGGACCCAGAAAAGCCCGGGGCCTGACCAGCCATTTCTGTGGACTGCTGAATGCGAAGAGGCCTTTCAGTCTCTAAAAGAAAAACTGATAAACGCTCCAGTGCTAGGGTATCCGGACTACAGTCAGCCCTTTATGCTGCAGACTGATGCCTCAGGAGTAGGGCTTGGTGCGGTGTTAGTACAGGTCCAAGATGGGGTGGAAAGGGTCATTGCGTATGCGAGCAGAGGCCTAAGCCCACCTGAGACAAGATATCCAGCACACAAGCTTGAGTTCCTTGCTCTCAAGTGGGCCGTGACGGATAAGTTCCATGACCACCTCTATGGGCGCAAGTTCTCTGTTCTGACGGACAACAACCCTCTGAAGTATGTAATGACCTCAGCCAAACTAGACGCCACAGGTCAGCGTTGGGTTTCTCATCTGTCCATATTTGACTTTGACATCCAGTATCGGAGGGGGCAGGATAACTCTAACGCTGATGCTCTATCACGTATGTCCAACCAGGTGGTGGCGGAGACCCTGCAGTCATGCCCGCAGCAGTTGAGGACTGGTGGACTGAGACATGAGGAGGCACAAATCACCCAGGAGCCTGAGGAGCTCTCAGGCGAGGATACAGCTGGCAAAGAGGAACCTGAAAGTGGTCAGGAGGCCAGTGAAGTGTATGTGGATGTGGGGATGGAGGCACTGCCTGCTATGACCATACAGGAGCTTCGAGCGGGGCAGAAGGAAGACAGAGTAATCGGTCCCATCCTCCACTTTAAAAGCAGAAACCACAAACCAAGCCACAGCGAGAGGATAAAAGTGGGAGCCACGGGGGGTCTCCTCTTAAAAGAGTGGAGGAGGCTTGTAGTAAAAGAAGGAATCCTGTACCGTAGCATCAGAGACTTTAAAAAAGGGTTGGTGGAGCAACTAATACTGCCTGAAAAGCTGCGTGAAACCATCAAAATAGCCCTTCACAATGATTCAGGGCATCTGGGATTCGAGAGGACACTGCAGATGATAAGAGAAAGATTTTACTGGCCAAGAATGTTCCAGGAGATCAAGGCTTGGTGTGAACAGTGTGAAAGGTGCTGCCTTAGGAAAACTCCCACAGCCAACGTCAGGGCCCCCCTTGTCAGTATCCATACCAGTGCCCCTATGGATCTGGTCTGTGTGGACATCTTGATGCTGGAGAAATCCAAGGGTGGTATAGAGAATGTGCTCATTGTTACAGACCACTTTTCTCGCTATGCGCAGGCCTACCCCACCAGGGACCAGAAGGCAGGAACAGTAGCCAGGGTCTTATGGAAGAATTTCTTCTGTCGGTTTGGATTCCCTGCAAGGTTACACGCCGATCAAGGTCGTAATTTTGAAAGCGCAATTGTAAAGGAGTTATGCAAGTGCACTGGGATCACTAAAACCCACACCACGCCCTACCACCCACAGGGCAACGGGACCACTGAAAGATTCAACCGTACCCTGATGAACATGCTGGGAACACTGGAGCCGCGCCTGAAGCCCCGGTGGCATGAGTATGTGGATGCCATGACACATGCATACAACTGCTCGCGACATGACTCTACTGGATACAGCCCTTACTACCTCATGTTCGGCAGGCATCCAAGGCTTCCAGTGGACCTCGTCTTCGGGTCCCCCAAAACGGACCAGCCGAGTGAATACAGCGAATACGTCCAGACCCTGTATGACTCCCTGATGCAGGCCTATGCCCTGGCTAATCAGACATCTCAGCTGGCGAAAGGACAACAGAAAAAGTATTATGACAAAAGAGCTAAGAGTGAAGACTTCAGTCCAGGAGATAGAGTCTTAGTCAAGGTCTGTCATGTGGAGGGGAAGCAGAAGTTGAGAGATCGTTGGGAGGCACGCCCATATGTTGTGGTCAAGAAGCAACCAGGTTTGCCTGTGTATGTGGTGCGGCCAGAGAATGGAGGACCAGAGAGAGTGTTGCATAGAAACCTCTTGACACAGTGTATGTTTCTTCCAGTGGAGCGGGAGGAAGGAGATATCGTAAAAGATGGAGAGTCAGAGGATGAGATAAGTGGGGCAGGAACTGAATGGAAAGGCGAAGAGGTAACAGAGAGCGATGGTATAGAGGAGCCTGTGGACAGAGCCCTGGTTGGAGCAGACGATGAAGAGGGGGAGCAAATAAGCACAGAAGGGGCTGACATGTGGAAAGAAGAAACGGGTGACAGAGAGGGAGTGGTTATGACCGGAAAGGGGACCACCTCCACTCAAGTGCCCATCCCTCTAAGGAGAAACCCAAAAAGAAACCGACATCCCCCGATTAAACTCTCACTCGAATCCCAAGTTCTGGAGCTGGAGAGTGACCTCCAAAAGATAGAAAGAGGGAGAAAGGTGTGGCTAAAGGCTAAAAATAAAAGGAACTGAAGAACATTCGCAGAGCCATGCTGCATGCACCCTGATAACAGTTAGCTACCACACACACACAATTTACACACACTTTGCACTATACATTTATTGTTTTGATTGTCATAGATCAGACCACGCTTGAGTTTTTGTTAATTTGATGGCTGGGACACCATCACTTAAAGAAGGGGTGGATGTAGGGCAGTGTTGTGGATTGCCCACAAGATGTCGCTATGACACTGTTGTGTTACGGCAGATACAAGTGTGTTTTTCTCTTAGTAATGTTTTTGAGCCTCTTGATGTACCGTAGCGTTGATTTTTCTTCAGTTATTCTTGTCAACGCTACAGGTAAGATGTGTTAATAGTAGCGGAAATTTATATTTAAAGAATCTTTGTTATCACTCTTAGGTTCTGTCTATTTAGATATTTTGTGTTCTAAACTAAAAGCGGAGTAATGTGGGGAGTTAAAATGTTTGTTTTTTGTCTTATCTTTTGAGTTTGATTAATACGGGGTGGTTGATGCTAAGCTAGGTATGATTGTGTAACAACGAGAGGTTGTTGTGAAATTTAATGTGCATCGAATTTACTTTAATGGATAAACTTAAGTTGAGTTATTCTTGTCAACGCTACAGATGCCGTGCTGTGAAATAAACAGGCCAAGCCACGATCCGGAACCCCTCTGTGTCCGCGTCTCTCTCTACCACCACCCACGAACACACACACAGCGCAGAGTAACAGCGGCGGTGCTAGAGGCTAGCGAGCACGCATAGAGCGAGGGGGTTACATATACTTCAAACAATCTGTGAATGACCGACTCAAATATTGCTTTGTGTGCAGTTGGAGAACCGCCATTGGCTGTTGTTTTGCATAATTAATGAGCTAGGTCTGGAAATGTCATTCTGTGACTACTCATTTACAAATATCATTGTGTTTCGAGTTCCGTTTTCAACAAAAGTGTGTACAATAAAAATGCTCTGTTCTGTCTGACTCGTGTTCTCAACGTTAAACGTGAATGTACATTTTCTCACCAACCGTCGTCGGCTGTAGCGTCGCCGATGTGCCGTATAAAAGCAGTCGCGACACCTGCTAGATCTGTTCGGGCCGGGGACCTATCGCCTTGACACCAAGCCAACACGCTACTAGAGTCGCTCGTCAGGGCGCGCTTGGTCTCTGCGCTCGGAAACAACGGGCCGATGCCCGTCGGATCGCCGGCGTGCATCGGCTTTTGTTTCTTTTGTACGTCTACAAGAGACACGGTTTAATGTGAGACTCGCTTTACTTGTGTACACATCCATGTGCATCAGAAGAGATGACCTGCATATGAGATAACTCTCATTTCTAAAGGCATGTTTTTTATTATGTTATCATGTTTTTGTTGTGTTTTATTGTGTTATCTAGCTGTATTTTTGGAGTTACTATGGATTAAACCCCTTAATCCCTTCATAATAATATCTTGTTCAATATGTACACAATATACAGGCTCTCTCTCTCTCTCTCTCTCTCTCTCTCTATATATATATATATATATATGTATGTATATTAGTTCAAGAAAGTTACTTCAAGAGTTGGATGGCAAAGTGAGTATGCAGAATAAACCTTTCTTTAAGGCACTCCCTAAGAAACTGTGGTCTGAGATCAGCCTGTGTGCTCGAACCTAAAGAATTCAATCATTCAGCAGCTAAAACCCATTAGGAAACCTTTACAACTGTCCACGGTTATCAAACAACGCCCTCTACTGGCGAAGGGGTGCAAACGTTCAATTGAAAGGAGAAGACAAATCAGATTCTCATTTTCTTTACAGAAGTAAAAGCCAGTATAAAAAGAGTTTAAATAAACTTACTGAATTGATGAATGACACTCCTAAAAGTGCCACACAAACACACATAACCGAATATTGATTAGCGTTGTATGAACAACAGACTGTAATAAATATGATTAAGAGACTGTAATAAATATGATTTTAATTTTTATTAATAAATAATTGTTAGGAACGATCGAAGAAGTGATGACGACCTCTAGTGGTAGAGGTCATCTTTTGGTAAAAGCCATGCGTTTATCAAAAAGAAGTGATCTCATGACAATTTCACATCACCCCCCAAGCGTTGCATTTGCGAAAGAGCATAAACGAGTATATACTGTAGCTCCGAAACAGGATTGGTAATATCATGCAACGTTGTTTTCCTTACACTAGATGTCCTAAAAGCCCCGTTTCACATCGAACAGAGAGTTTGCTTTTACAAATGTGTACATCAAGTCCCGTTGATTTCATTGATTAGGTGGTGAAAAGAATGACAACACGATATAAGCAAAAGCTCTTTATTTGGAGGCAAACAATCTGTGAATGACCGATTCAAATATTGCTTGGAGAACCGCCATTGGCTGTTGTTTTGCATAATTAATGAGCTAGGTCTGGAAATGTCATTCTGTGACTACTCGTTTATAAATATCATTGTGTTTCGAGTGCCGTTTTCAACAAAAGTGTGTACAATAAAAACGCTCTGTCTGACTCGTGTTCTCAACGTTAAACGTGAATGTAAATTTCATCACCAACCGTCGTCGGTTGGAGCGTCGCCAGTATGCCGTATAAAAGCAGTCGCGACACCAGCTGGTTGCCACGGTGATCTATCGCCTTGCCCAAGCCAACATGCTACTAGAGTCGCTCGTCAGGGCGCGCTGGGTCTCTGCGCTCGGACAACGGGCTGATGCCGTCGGCGAGCATCAGCTTTTGTTTCTTTTGTACGTCTACAAGAGACACACGTTAATGTGAGAGCTTTACTACACATCCATGTGCATCAGAAGAGATGACCTGCATATGCGACGCTACACCAACCGCAGGAAGTGAACCCGTCCCACCGGAAGTGCTCGAATCCCTGACTGAAATATATTTATATATATATATTTTTTTTTAATTAAATGCTTGTAGAAGATAACAAAAAACAAACATTTACAACAACCATTACCATTGTCAATACAAGCTCCAGATTCCCTCAGTCCAGACTAAATTCCTTCAGTCTTCCAATCCAGATTAGGTGCAAAGTCCTTAAACACAGTCACTGTTCTTGTAGCTTTTAAGTTTTTAGAGAACTCAACAGGCTACTCAAAGTACATTTTCAACTCGCATTTAAACCTCAAAAAAAGAGGAGTGCATTTAGACAATTTAGATTTGTGAATGTGAAATTTAGCTAACAGAAAAATAAGGTTTATAAAATAAATATCACTTTTCTCTTCACATTCATGAAAACCAAAAATTACATTTAATGTATGTAAAATCAACATTAGGATTTACATAACAATTGATAAAATCACAAATGTCACACCAAAATGTAACTGTGAAAGAGCAGTTCCAAAATAAATGTAAAATGTGTCTCAGGTTTTTCTGAACAGAAAGAACAGAGTTGTATCAATGCCATTCTTAAGTCTTTTGAGAAAGCATTTAGACCTGTGTAAAACCTGTGAATTCATTTAAAGGTGATTTCTCTCGTTTTATTACTATCCCTGGCTGAAATATTAACGTTACTTTTACAAATAAGAGCATCTGGTTGACTTCATGAGGATTGAGGAGTAGACCCCTGCTAATAACATTTCCTTCTCATTTCATGATTTTTTCTCTCTTCTTCAAAACACATCACTTATTTGTATTGCTACTTCATTTATTTTCTTCTCGTGCCTTGCTTCATGCCTGTTTACTTGCATCAATCAGTGCCATTATAAAGTAGCCTATATGAAGACTTTGGTTCCAAAATGAGATAACTCCGTTCATAAAACATTTCTAAAGGCATGTTTTTTATTACGTTATCACGTTTTTGTTGTGTATTATTGTGTTATCTAGCTTTATTTTTGGAGTTACTATTGCTTAAATCCCTCAATCCCTTCATAATAATATCTTGTTTAATATGTACACGATATACAGGCTAAATATATATATATATATACATATGTATGTATATTAGTTCAAGAAAGTTACTTCAAGAGTTGGATGGCAAAGTGAGTATGCAGAATAAATCTTTCTTTAAGGCACTCCCTAAGAAACTGTGGTCTGAGATCAGCCTGTGTGCTCGAACCTAAAGAATTAATTCATTCAGCAGCTAAAACCCATTAGGAAACCTTTACAACTGTCCACGGTTATCAGACAAAGCCCTCTACTGGCGAAGGGGTGCAAACGTTCAATTGAAAGGAGAAGACAAATCAGATTCTCATTTTCTTTACAGAAGTAAAAGCCAGTATAAAAAGAGTTTAAATGTACTTACTGAATTGATGAATGACACTCCTAAAAGTGCCACACAAACACACATAACCGAATATTGATTAGCGTTGTATGAACAACAGACTGTAATAAATATGATTAAGAGACTGTAATAAATATGATTTTAATTTTTATTAATAAATAATTGTTAGGAACGATCGAAGAAGTGATGACGACGTCTAGTGGTAGAGGTCATCTTGTGGTAAAAGCCATGCGTTTATCAAAAAGAAGATATCTCATGACAATTTCACATCACCCCCCAAGCGTTGCATTTGCGAAAGAGCATAAACGAGTATATACTGTAGCTCCGAAACAGGATTGGTAATATCATGCAACGTTGTTTTCCTTACACTAGATGTCCTAAAAGCCCCGTTTCACATCGAACAGAGAGTTTGCTTTTTCAAATGTGTACATCAAGTCCCGTTGATTTCATTGATTAGGTGGTGAAAAGAATGACGACACGATATAAGCAAAAGCTCTTTATTTGGAGGCAAACAATCTGTGAATGACCGATTCAAATATTGCTTGGAGAACCGCCATTGGCTGTTGTTTTGCATAATTAATGAGCTAGGTCTGGAAATGTCATTCTGTGACTACTCGTTTATAAATATCATTGTGTTTCGAGTTCCGTTTTCAACAAAAGTGTGTACAATAAAAACGCTCTGTCTGACTCGTGTTCTTAACGTTAA
Source organism: Barbatula barbatula (assembly GCF_947034865.1). NCBI lineage: Eukaryota > Metazoa > Chordata > Actinopteri > Cypriniformes > Nemacheilidae > Barbatula > Barbatula barbatula. Next base: position 5,284,979 of record NC_136773.1, read on the forward strand.
ACGTGAATGTAAATTTCCTCACCAACCGTCGTCGGTTGGAGCGTCGCCGATATGCCGTATAAAACCAGTCGCGACACCAGCAAGTTGCCACGGTGATCTATCGCCTTGGCCCAAGCCAACATGCTACTAGAGTCGCTCGTCAGGGCACGCTGGGTCTCTGCGCTCGGACAACGGGCTGATGCCGTCGGCGAGCATCGGCTTTTGTTTCTTTTGTACGTCTACAAGAGACACACGTTAATGTGAGAGCTTTACTACACATCCATGTGCATCAGAAGAGATGACCTGCATATGCGACGCTATACACCAACCGCAGGAAGTGAACCCGTCCCACCGGAAGTGCTCGAATCCCTGCCTGAAATATATTTATATATATATCTTTTTTTTTAATTAAATGCTTGTAGAAGATAACAAAAAACAAACATTTACAACAACCATTATCATTGTCAATACAAGCTCCAGATTCCCTCAGTCCAGACTAAATTCCTTCAGTCTTCCAATCCAGATTAGGTGCAAAGTCCTTAAACACAGTCACTGTTCTTGTAGCTTTTAAGTTTTTAGAGAACTCAACAGGCTACTCAAAGTACATTTTCAACTCGCATTTAAACCTCAAAAAAAGAGGAGTGCATTTAGACAATTTAGATTTGTGAATGTGAAATTTAGCTAACAGAAAAATAAGGTTTATAAAATAAATATCACTTTTCTTTTCACATTCATGAAAACCAAAAATTACATTTAATGTATGTAAAATCAACATTAGGATTTACATAACAATTGATAAAATCACAAATGTCACACCAAAATGTAACTGTGAAAGAGCAGTTCCAAAATAAATGTAAAGTGGTCTCAGGTTTTTCTGAACAGAAAGAACAGAGTTGTATCAATGCCATTCTTAAGTCTTTTGAGAAAGCATTTAGACCTGTGTAAAACCTGTGAATTCATTTAAAGGTGATTTCTCTCGTTTTATTACTATCCCTGGCTGAAATATTAACGTTACTTTTACAAATAAGAGCATCTGGTTGACTTCATGAGGATTGAGGAGTAGACCCCTGCTAATAACATTTCCTTCTCATTTCATGATTTTTTCTCTCTTCTTCAAAACACATCACTTATTTGTATTGCTACTTCATTTATTTTCTTCTCGTGCCTTGCTTCATGCCTGTTTACTTGCATCAATCAGTGCCATTATAAAGTAGCCTATATGAAGACTTTGGTTCCAAAATGAGATAACTCCGTTCATAAAACATTTCTAAAGGCATGTTTTTTATTACGTTATCACGTTTTTGTTGTGTTTTATTGTGTTATCTAGCTTTATTTTTTGAGTTACTATTGCTTAAATCCCTCAATCCCTTCATAATAATATCTTGTTCAATATGTACACGATATACAGGCTAAATATATATATATATATATATATATACATATGTATGTATATTAGTTCAAGAAAGTTACTTCAAGAGTTGGATGGCAAAGTGAGTATGCAGAATAAATCTTTCTTTAAGGCACTCCCTAAGAAACTGTGGTCTGAGATCAGCCTGTGTGCTCGAACCTAAAGAATTAATTCATTCAGCAGCTAAAACCCATTAGGAAACCTTTACAACTGTCAACGGTTATCAAACAACGCCCTCGACTGGCGAAGGGGTGCAAACGTTCAATTGAAAGGAGAAGACAAATCAGATTCTCATTTTCTTTACAGAAGTAAAAGCCAGTATAAAAAGAGTTTAAAAGTACTTACTGAATTGATGAATGACACTCCTAAAAGTGCCACACAAACACACATAACCGAATATTGATTAGCGTTGTATGAACAACAGACTGTAATAAATATGATTAAGAGACTGTAATAAATATGATTTTAATTTTTATTAATAAATAATTGTTAGGAACGATCGAAGAAGTGATGACGACGTCTAGTGGTAGAGGTCATCTTGTGGTAAAAGCCATGCGTTTATCAAAAAGAAGATATCTCATGACAATTTCACATCACCCCCCAAGCGTTGCATTTGCGAAAGAGCATAAACGAGTATATACTGTAGCTCCGAAACAGGATTGGTAATATCATGCAACGTTGTTTTCCTTACACTAGATGTCCTAAAAGCCCCGTTTCACATCGAACAGAGAGTTTGCTTTTTCAAATGTGTACATCAAGTCCCGTTGATTTCATTGATTAGGTGGTGAAAAGAATGACGACACGATATAAGCAAAAGCTCTTTATTTGGAGGCAAACAATCTGTGAATGACCGATTCAAATATTGCTTGGAGAACCGCCATTGGCTGTTGTTTTGCATAATTAATGAGCTAGGTCTGGAAATGTCATTCTGTGACTACTCGTTTATAAATATCATTGTGTTTCGAGTTCCGTTTTCAACAAAAGTGTGTACAATAAAAACGCTCTGTCTGACTCGTGTTCTTAACGTTAAACGTGAATGTAAATTTCCTCACCAACCGTCGTCGGTTGGAGCGTCGCCGATATGCCGTATAAAACCAGTCGCGACACCAGCAAGTTGCCACGGTGATCTATCGCCTTGGCCCAAGCCAACATGCTACTAGAGTCGCTCGTCAGGGCGCGCTGGGTCTCTGCGCTCGGACAACGGGCTGATGCTGTCGGCGAGCATCGGCTTTTGTTTCTTTTGTACGTCTACAAGAGACACACGTTAATGTGAGAGCTTTACTTGTGTACACATCCATGTGCATCAGAAGAGATGACCTGCATATGCGACACCACACCGACGGCAGGAAGTGAACCCGTCCCACCGGAAGTGCTCCTAAAATCAACATTAGGATTTACATAACAATTGATAAAATCACAAATGTCACACCAAAATGTAACTGTGAAAGAGCAGTTCCAAAATAAATGTAAAGTGGACTCAGGTTTTTCTGAACAGAAAGAACAGAGGGTATCAATGCCATTCTTAAGTCTTTTGAGAAAGCATTTAGACCTGTGTAAAACCTGTGAATTCATTTAAAGGTGATTTCTCTCGCTTTTTTACTATCACTGGCTGAAATATTAATGTTACTTTTAGAAATAAGAGAATCAGGTTGACTTCATGAGGATTGAGGAGTAGACCCCTGCCAATAACATTTCCTTCTCATTTCATGATTTTTTCTCTCTTCTTCAAAACACATCACTTATTTGTATTGCTACTTCATTTATTTTCTTCTCGTGCCTTGCTTCATGCCTGTTTACTTGCATCAATCAGTGCCATTATAAAGTAGCCTATATGAAGACTTTGGTTCCAAAATGAGATAACTCCGTTCATAAAACATTTCTAAAGGCATGTTTTTTATTACGTTATCACGTTTTTGTTGTGTTTTATTGTTATTCTGCCCTCGCATGTACGACGTCTGATTTGTACAGCTAGACAGATAGTTAACAGCAATGAAGAGAAACTCCAGACTTCTTATTGAGGAATGATGTTTTATCTTTTGAACTCTTTTCTTCCTCAGTTTTATTTCTTAGTGTTTTCTCCATTTAAGTCTGTAAGAATGAAATAATAAACAGAAAATAACATTACAAAAGTGTAACATCTGAAGTGTCTCTTACACAATAAACATGAATTACCCAGTAACTCCCTATACAGTATACAGCATTCTCTATATCAACACTTTCACACAATAAACTACAGGTGTCCTTAATGTATAGTAATAAAACAAACATCCGCAATATCACCAAACTACCTGTTAGACTGTTACATGTATAATATATATACGAATCAACAGATGTAAATAAATCAACTACTAAAGGCGGGCGTACACGGTGCGATTTTTGCTGTCGTACGAGTTCGCATGCGATTTTTTTCAATCGTGTGGAAATCGTGTATGCTCGTATGGTCGCGGCTCGTATCAAGTGCGAGGAATTACGATCCGAGCAGAGTGCCTTACGAGCACTTCCCGACCTCCCGAACATTTTTAAACATGTCTAAAAAGTTTGTGAGCTATCGGTTTGAATTCGTGACATGTGTGCGGTTGAACGAGCCGATTTGTTGATCTATCTGAAGTTGACCAATCACGAACTAGGAAACCACAGAAGAAGATAGACTATTGAAAAAGAGGATAAACTCGCCGAACTCTGGCAGGAACAGCGAGCGCTGTATGATGTTTCCAGCAGCGTGTACCATGACAGGGTCATCCGTGATGATATTTTACAGCGGATTTAAACATATAACAAAAGGCCTAAAGGCAGTTTTTTGCATCATGCTGACTCTGCATCACTTTTCTCCCACAATACAATATGTAGGCTATTCCATATCAAACATTTGGCCTGTAAAAACAGTATGTATACAATTATTATACCTAGACTATCCAGCAATAACATTTGTTCAAAAAATATATAAAAACGACGTTGCTATATGCACAAACTTGCGTGACACGCTATGGTTATATACTTTGCTATATCTTCCACGACCACATCAAAGCATGCGCACACAGACACACGGCTGTTTTTGAAGAACTGAAAGTCCATGCTTTTCTCTGCTCTTCAGCCAAACTCTTTGCCATGCCCTTCTTTTTCTTTTCTTTTTTATTCTTTCGCAAGCCATTGCTGCCACAAAAAAAGCAAATCTTCCTCTGACTCCATGTTTTTGGCGCGGAACTTTGTGCGATTGCTTCGGAAATCGGCAGGTCGTAAAATCGTGTCGTATATCACCTCGTCCGTATGATTTTCAGATAAACTCACTCGTGACGTGTGCGTGGACATACGATCTTCCGACCATCAGAATTCGCACCGTGTACGCCCGCCTTTAATCTAAGGCGAAACGTCGAGGCTCGTTGCTGAGCAGATAAATCAGCGAGTCAGAAAACAAAAAAGCTTCAAACTAGAGCATACGCGATGAAACTGAAAGAGTCACGAACGTAATAACACACATTACTTAAAGTAAACATACATCATACAGAAACCACAATTCTGACGAAAAAAGGACTTACAGACAAAGATTTAACCAAACTCTGTGATGACGCAGACACGAGGGTGATTTCCGCACTGTTGCTCGGCTCGAACGCTTGCCCGTACTAACGGGTCCGACTAGGAAACAAATTAAAACGCCGAAGGGCGGAACAATTGTGTTATCTAGCTTTATTTTTGGAGTTACTATTGCTTAAATCCCTCAATCCCTTCATAATAATATCTTGTTCAATATGTACACGATATACAGGCTAAATATATATATATATATATATATATATATATATATATATATATATATATATATATATACATATGTATGTATATTAGTTCAAGAAAGTTACTTCAAGAGTTGGATGGCAAAGTGAGTATGCAGAATAAATCTTTCTTTAAGGCACTCCCTAAGAAACTGTGGTCTGAGATCAGCCTGTGTGCTCGAACCTAAAGAATTAATTCATTCAGCAGCTAAAACCCATTAGGAAACCTTTACAACTGTCAACGGTTATCAAACAACGCCCTCTACTGGCGAAGGGGTGCAAACGTTCAATTGAAAGGAGAAGACAAATCAGATTCTCATTTTCTTTACAGAAGTAAAAGCCAGTATAAAAAGAGTTTAAATGTACTTACTGAATTGATGAATGACACTCCTAAAAGTGCCACACAAACACACATAACCGAATATTGATTAGCGTTGTATGAACAACAGACTGTAATAAATATGATTAAGAGACTGTAATAAATATGATTTTAATTTTTATTAATAAATAATTGTTAGGAACGATCGAAGAAGTGATGACGACATCTAGTGGTAGAGGTCATCTTGTGGTAAAAGCCATGCGTTTATCAAAAAGAAGATATCTCATGACAATTTCACATCACCCCCCAAGCGTTGCATTTGCGAAAGAGCATAAACGAGTATATACTGTAGCTCCGAAACAGGATTGGTAATATCATGCAACGTTGTTTTCCTTACACTAGATGTCCTAAAAGCCCCGTTTCACATCGAACAGAGAGTTTGCTTTTTCAAATGTGTACATCAAGTCCCGTTGATTTCATTGATTAGGTGGTGAAAAGAATGACGACACGATATAAGCAAAAGCTCTTTCTTTGGAGGCAAACAATCTGTGAATGACCGATTCAAATATTGCTTGGAGAACCGCCATTGGCTGTTGTTTTGCATAATTAATGAGCTAGGTCTGGAAATGTCATTCTGTGACTACTCGTTTATAAATATCATTGTGTTTCGAGTTCCGTTTTCAACAAAAGTGTGAACAATAAAAACGCTCTGTCTGACTCGTGTTCTTAACGTTAAACGTGAATGTAAATTTCCTCACCAACCGTCGTCGGTTGGAGCGTCGCCGATATGCCGTATAAAACCAGTCGCGACACCAGCAAGTTGCCACGGTGATCTATCGCCTTGGCCCAGGCCAACATGCTACTAGAGTCGCTCGTCAGGGCGCGCTGGGTCTCTGCGCTCGGACAACGGGCTGATGCCGTCGGCGAGCATCAGCTTTTGTTTCTTTTGTACGTCTACAAGAGACACACGTTAATGTGAGAGCTTTACTACACATCCATGTGCATCAGAAGAAATGACCTGCATATGCGACGCTACACCAACCGCAGGAAGTGAACCCGTCCCACCGGAAGTGCTCGAATCCCTGCCTGAAATATATTTATATATATATCTTTTTTTTTATTAAATGCTTGTAGAAGATAACAAAAAACAAACATTTACAACAACCATTATCATTGTCAATACAAGCTCCAGATTCCCTCAGTCCAGACTAAATTCCTTTAGTCTTCCAATCCAGATTAGATGCAAAGTCCTTAAACACAGTCACTGTTCTTGTAGCTTTTAAGTTTTTAGAGAACTCAACAGGCTACTCAAAGTACATTTTCAACTCGCATTTAAACCTCAAAAAAAGAGGAGTGCATTTAGACAATTTAGATTTGTGAATGTGAAATTTAGCTAACAGAAAAATAAGGTTTATAAAATAAATATCACTTTTCTTTTCACATTCATGAAAACCAAAAATTACATTTAATGTATGTAAAATCAACATTAGGATTTACATAACAATTGATAAAATCACAAATGTCACACCAAAATGTAACTGTGAAAGAGCAGTTCCAAAATAAATGTAAAGTGGTCTCAGGTTTTTCTGAACAGAAAGAACAGAGGGTATCAATGCCATTCTTAAGTCTTTTGAGAAAGCATTTAGACCTGTGTAAAACCTGTGAATTCATTTAAAGGTGATTTCTCTCGTTTTATTACTATCCCTGGCTGAAATATTAACGTTACTTTTACAAATAAGAGAATCAGGTTGACTTCATGAGGATTGAGGAGTAGACCCCTGCTAATAACATTTCCTTCTCATTTCATGATTTTTTCTCTCTTCTTCAAAACACATCACTTATTTGTATTGCTACTTCATTTATTTTCTTCTCGTGCCTTGCTTCATGCCTGTTTACTTGCATCAATCAGTGCCATTATAAAGTAGCCTATATGAAGACTTTGGTTCCAAAATGAGATAACTCCGTTCATAAAACATTTCTAAAGGCATGTTTTTTATTACGTTATCACGTTTTTGTTGTGTATTATTGTGTTATCTAGCTTTATTTTTGGAGTTACTATTGCTTAAATCCCGGCTGACCCTCTGGCACTGACCCTTTAGAACCCAGTCTATTACGCCCAAGGCGGCTCGGGGTCCGCTGTGGCCTAGTGGTTAAAGCGCTGGGCTTGTGATCAGAAGGTCGACGATTCAAATCTCAATGCCAGCCAGCACGGGTCATGGATGAAGTGCCCTTGAGCAAGGCACCTTAACCCTGATTGCTCTGCAGTAATGTGCCACAATTACTGCAGAGTAATCCAACGATCTAAACTGCTTATTAAGCAAACAAAGTCATATCATGTCTATATATGTAGGGCAGTGTTCTGGATTGCCCACAAGATGTCGCTATGACACTGTTGTGTTACGGCAGATACAAGTGTGTTTTTCTCTTAGTAATGTTTTTGAGCCTCTTGATGTACCGTAGCGTTGATTTTTCTTCAGTTATTCTTGTCAACGCTACAGGTAAGATGTGTTAATAGTAGCGGAAATTTATATTTAAAGAATCTTTGTTATCACTCTTAGGTTCTGTCTATTTAGATATTTTGTGTTCTAAACTAAAAGCGGAGTAATGTGGGGAGTTAAAATGTTTGTTTTTTGTCTTATCTTTTGAGTTTGATTAATACGGGGTGGTTGATGCTAAGCTAGGTATGATTGTGTAACAACGAGAGGTTGTTGTGAAATTTAATGTGCATCGAATTTACTTTAATGGATAAACTTAAGTTGAGTTATTCTTGTCAACGCTACAGATGCCGTGCTGTGAAATAAACAGGCCAAGCCACGATCCGGAACCCCTCTGTGTCCGCGTCTCTCTCTACCACCACCCACGAACACACACACAGCGCAGAGTAACAGCGGCGGTGCTAGAGGCTAGCGAGCACGCATAGAGCGAGGGGGTTACATCTTTGGTGCCGTGACCCGGATTGTGGCACCACTAGACTGAAGCCGAAAAGATTTCTACAGCCAGGAGTTTGTGTGCTGAACTCTATAATAGACAGACTGAGTTCTTAACCAAACTGGTGATCTTGCGTATGCCTCGCAGTCACTGCTATATCCTTTACAGCCTGATGGGAATCTGAACATGTTTTGTTGTTATAATTGAAGTGACTTGCTGTTATGTAAGAAATATGTGATGGTTTATTAGTAATATATATATATTTTTTTTCTTGTTTTTTGTACGAGATTGAAACTTTTGACATTACATCTTCTTACAATCCAAATACACTGCCATTTAACCTACTTGCACATAATAAATACAATTTTACATCCTACAATGGCGCAAACCTATGCAAACTCAACTAAAAACTTGCATAGTTCCTCATGTAACGAACCCAACCTCCTACCGCCAGCTGAGCATCCCTCAAATAACCTACCATTGCCCTTTGAACGCCATGCTCCACCACCCCCAATGAACCTGCTCTATGCTGGCCAGTACATGACACCAGCCCATGCAACAAGGCCGCCAGGCACTGGGGCCTCAGGGCAGGTACCGCCACTCTGTTTCGAAGACAGCCCAGATGCAAGAACAGGTGGCCTGGTGGAAAGGTCAGTGGATGCCTCTGTTCGCAAACGCAGTGGTCTTGGGCCATCAGGAGCCACGCTTTGGCAAAGCCCTACACATCATAGTTTTGTTGAGGTGCCAGATGAACAGCAGCCACCCGGGCCCATTCCAGTTACATCACCATATCCAGCCCAGCCGATTAGACCCGGCCTCCAGGCTTACTCTGGTTATTCGTATCCCCCTTTTGAGCCTGCACCATGTCCGAGGTCGCCAGGTGCTAACATTACAGTTAAGCACGTAACCACTGGGCAGGCCACATTTCAAGCCGCTCAAGTTCCAGTCTATAGTGGACCCACCTCATTGGCCCCATCTGCTAATGCATGGGTTCCCAGCATGACTTTACATGGCCCTCAGACAGCGTCAAACAAGACAACCGCTGATGCTCCTCTTGAATGGTCATCTCAACAGACACAGAATCCCCACTCCCACCTTAATGTGCATGTCGATGCTCTCTCTCAAGTTGCCCATCCACCTACGACTGCCAGCCGAACGGCCCACTCACATGTGGCTCAATTCAGGCCCCCTGCAGTCACCGGCCAGTGCCTTCCCATAGCAGCCCATGGCGGTTTCATGCAAACTCATCAGGTGAAGAATGTTCAAGTTTTCACGGGAAATCCAGACTGTAGGATACTGGTGGAAGACTGGATTCGCGACTTGCAGTACCTCTTGGAGGCAATAGAGCTCCCAATGCACCTTCGCTTCTCCACTGTTGTGCGACACCTGGGTGGTGAAGCCCGAAATCTCATTCTTAACTTACCTCCACATGATCAAACCCCTGAGAAAGCTTTTGAGGAACTGAGGGCTGAATACGGTGATACACGAGGCTCCCTAGACCCTCTGGCTGACTTCTATGAGCGGAGCCAGAATTCAGGGGAGTCTGCCTGTTCTTATGCTATAGCACTGGAGGCTAAGTTGCGGACGGTGGAGGAGAAACAAAGAGGAGGCAAGCCCTTCCTGGACCGAGATTGCAAACTAAGCCGGCAGTTCATGAGGGGCCTTACTGATGAGGAGGTGTACACTAGAATCGCACCAATGGTCCCCAGGCTCTTGAGCTTCAGAGAGCTGCAGGCGGAGCTCCGAAATTACGCCAGAGAAACTAAGAAGTTCCAGACGCAGAGTAAAGCAAAGAAAACGTATGCTCAGGTGCACGTAACATCAGGAGGGGGTGGACACAGCAAACTGGATAGGCCAAACCACACATCGGAAATGTCAGAGTTGACAGAAATGGTAAAGAAACTAGCCCTCATTCAGGAAGAACAAATGACTAAGCTATCCCAACTAGAAATGAGAATGGCCTCTCCACTCCTTGCCTCCCCATTAGCAGTTCAGCCAGCAAAGGGAACAGCAAGCCAGGGTATAAGCTTTGTCTGTTACCGGTGTGGAGAGCCAGGCCACACAGCCAGAGTGTGCAGGGCAGTGCTTCTGGATCCAAGCCAAGCTGAAGCCCAGCGGCCTAAGACCCCTGCTGAAGGACGCAAGCACTCTGCTCAAAATTTAAACGCTTAGTGCCCATGGCAGCCGGGGCATCCATGGGTACGCAGCAAGGACCCCACCCACCTGTGAAGAGGATTCACACTGAACTAGGGGAAACACCCCTAGTAGGCCCTAGGAACGAAGGGGAAGTGGAAGTCAATGGGAAGACATGCAAGGCTCTCATTGACTCTGGATCGCAGATCACCAGTATTACGCACAACTACTGGCAGAGCCACCCAGCTTTACTGAAGCAGAAGTTACAGTCTTCTAAGATACCAATAGAGGGTGCAGCAGGTCAGATCGTACCCTACCGTGGTGTTCTGCACATCGACCTGAAAGTGCTGGGGAAAGAATTCAAAGCAGTACCTACCTTTGTTGTTCCTGATTCTGACTATCGTTCTTCAGTCCCCCTGCTGGTGGGAACCAATGTCATTCGAGCCTCGCAAACCCACCTTCAAGCAGCTTATGGTTCAGAGTATCTACACCAGGTCAAGGAGAAGCATCCAGAGTGGTACACGGCTTTACTGAAGGTGGGAAGCGCCAAGCAAAGTGAAATGCATGATGTTGTGGGTCCTGCTGTATACACTGGTCGTACAATACGCCTCCCTAGTGGGAAAGAGATGGACTTAATGTGTAGGATTAAAGCTGGTCCTCAAAGGAAGATTTATACAGCCTTGATTGAAGCCCATCACCCCTCGCAACTCCCCCAGGAGGTCTTGGTGGCCAAAGTGCTTGCTAATGTAAAAAGAGGTTGTGCTCCAGTTAGAGTGATGAATCTTTCCCAGCGAGTCATTACGATCAGACGACACACAAGTCTGGCCAATGCAGTCCTGGTGGACAAGGTGGTAGAGTTTCCAGATAAAAAGTATAGCGAAGCTGGGAGCAGAGGGGCATGTCTCAGTCTGGACCAAGTAGTGACTAGCTGTGGGGTTGACCTTAGTGAAGCAGCGGTGGAAAGTGAGGACCAACGTGCGCTGCTTCGGGAAATGCTGGACCAGAATGCAGATGTGTTCTCCCAACATCGTATGGACTATGGTCACACCACAACAGTACACCATGAGATTCCCCTGGTTGACCCGAGGCCTTTCCGACTGCCATACCGCAAAATACCCCCTTCCCAGTGGCAAGATGTGAGGCGGTTATTGATGGAAATGGAGACAGCAGGAGTAATTCGACCCAGTAAAAGTCCGTATGCATCTCCTGTGGTGGTCGTGACCAAGAAAGATGGGTCACTCCGATTGTGTATTGACTACAGGAAGCTCAACTCCTGCAGCACCAGAGATGCATTCCCACTGCCAAGGATAGAGGAGGCTCTGGAGGCTTTAGGACAAGCAAAATACTTCTCCACCCTTGACCTAACATCTGGATACTGGCAGGTGGAGGTTGCGGAACAAGACAAGCACAAGACAGCATTCAGCACTCCCATGGGGCTGTTTGAGGCCAATAGGATGCCGTTTGGGCTACAAAACGCACCCTCCACATTTCAAAGACTAATGACGTCCTGTTTTGGAGACTTAAATTTCACCCATCTCCTTATTTACCTGGACGACATCATCATTTTCTCTAAGTCCTTTACTGAACATTTGGAGAGGCTGCAGCTGACTTTCGATAGGCTTAGGGAGCATGGCTTGAAACTAAAGCCGTCCAAGTGTCAGCTTGTGAGGAAGGAAGTGCAATACTTGGGTCACTTGGTGTCTGCACAGGGCATCAGGACAGACCCAGAGAAGATCAACAAGGTCAAGGATTGGGTGAGGCCTACTAATCGTATGGAGGTGCTGCGGTTTTTGGGTTTTTCGGGTTATTATAGGAGGTACGTGAAGAGCTACTCGAACATGGCTGCTCCGTTATACCGCCTTACCTCTGGTGACCCTAAAAAGAAGAAAAGAGGGACCCAGAAAAGCCCGGGGCCTGACCAGCCATTTCTGTGGACTGCTGAATGCGAAGAGGCCTTTCAGTCTCTAAAAGAAAAACTGATAAACGCTCCAGTGCTAGGGTATCCGGACTACAGTCAGCCCTTTATGCTGCAGACTGATGCCTCAGGAGTAGGGCTTGGTGCGGTGTTAGTACAGGTCCAAGATGGGGTGGAAAGGGTCATTGCGTATGCGAGCAGAGGCCTAAGCCCACCTGAGACAAGATATCCAGCACACAAGCTTGAGTTCCTTGCTCTCAAGTGGGCCGTGACGGATAAGTTCCATGACCACCTCTATGGGCGCAAGTTCTCTGTTCTGACGGACAACAACCCTCTGAAGTATGTAATGACCTCAGCCAAACTAGACGCCACAGGTCAGCGTTGGGTTTCTCATCTGTCCATATTTGACTTTGACATCCAGTATCGGAGGGGGCAGGATAACTCTAACGCTGATGCTCTATCACGTATGTCCAACCAGGTGGTGGCGGAGACCCTGCAGTCATGCCCGCAGCAGTTGAGGACTGGTGGACTGAGACATGAGGAGGCACAAATCACCCAGGAGCCTGAGGAGCTCTCAGGCGAGGATACAGCTGGCAAAGAGGAACCTGAAAGTGGTCAGGAGGCCAGTGAAGTGTATGTGGATGTGGGGATGGAGGCACTGCCTGCTATGACCATACAGGAGCTTCGAGCGGGGCAGAAGGAAGACAGAGTAATCGGTCCCATCCTCCACTTTAAAAGCAGAAACCACAAACCAAGCCACAGCGAGAGGATAAAAGTGGGAGCCACGGGGGGTCTCCTCTTAAAAGAGTGGAGGAGGCTTGTAGTAAAAGAAGGAATCCTGTACCGTAGCATCAGAGACTTTAAAAAAGGGTTGGTGGAGCAACTAATACTGCCTGAAAAGCTGCGTGAAACCATCAAAATAGCCCTTCACAATGATTCAGGGCATCTGGGATTCGAGAGGACACTGCAGATGATAAGAGAAAGATTTTACTGGCCAAGAATGTTCCAGGAGATCAAGGCTTGGTGTGAACAGTGTGAAAGGTGCTGCCTTAGGAAAACTCCCACAGCCAACGTCAGGGCCCCCCTTGTCAGTATCCATACCAGTGCCCCTATGGATCTGGTCTGTGTGGACATCTTGATGCTGGAGAAATCCAAGGGTGGTATAGAGAATGTGCTCATTGTTACAGACCACTTTTCTCGCTATGCGCAGGCCTACCCCACCAGGGACCAGAAGGCAGGAACAGTAGCCAGGGTCTTATGGAAGAATTTCTTCTGTCGGTTTGGATTCCCTGCAAGGTTACACGCCGATCAAGGTCGTAATTTTGAAAGCGCAATTGTAAAGGAGTTATGCAAGTGCACTGGGATCACTAAAACCCACACCACGCCCTACCACCCACAGGGCAACGGGACCACTGAAAGATTCAACCGTACCCTGATGAACATGCTGGGAACACTGGAGCCGCGCCTGAAGCCCCGGTGGCATGAGTATGTGGATGCCATGACACATGCATACAACTGCTCGCGACATGACTCTACTGGATACAGCCCTTACTACCTCATGTTCGGCAGGCATCCAAGGCTTCCAGTGGACCTCGTCTTCGGGTCCCCCAAAACGGACCAGCCGAGTGAATACAGCGAATACGTCCAGACCCTGTATGACTCCCTGATGCAGGCCTATGCCCTGGCTAATCAGACATCTCAGCTGGCGAAAGGACAACAGAAAAAGTATTATGACAAAAGAGCTAAGAGTGAAGACTTCAGTCCAGGAGATAGAGTCTTAGTCAAGGTCTGTCATGTGGAGGGGAAGCAGAAGTTGAGAGATCGTTGGGAGGCACGCCCATATGTTGTGGTCAAGAAGCAACCAGGTTTGCCTGTGTATGTGGTGCGGCCAGAGAATGGAGGACCAGAGAGAGTGTTGCATAGAAACCTCTTGACACAGTGTATGTTTCTTCCAGTGGAGCGGGAGGAAGGAGATATCGTAAAAGATGGAGAGTCAGAGGATGAGATAAGTGGGGCAGGAACTGAATGGAAAGGCGAAGAGGTAACAGAGAGCGATGGTATAGAGGAGCCTGTGGACAGAGCCCTGGTTGGAGCAGACGATGAAGAGGGGGAGCAAATAAGCACAGAAGGGGCTGACATGTGGAAAGAAGAAACGGGTGACAGAGAGGGAGTGGTTATGACCGGAAAGGGGACCACCTCCACTCAAGTGCCCATCCCTCTAAGGAGAAACCCAAAAAGAAACCGGCATCCCCCGATTAAACTCTCACTCGAATCCCAAGTTCTGGAGCTGGAGAGTGACCTCCAAAAGATAGAAAGAGGGAGAAAGGTGTGGCTAAAGGCTAAAAATAAAAGGAACTGAAGAACATTCGCAGAGCCATGCTGCATGCACCCTGATAACAGTTAGCTACCACACACACACAATTTACACACACTTTGCACTATACATTTATTGTTTTGATTGTCATAGATCAGACCACGCTTGAGTTTTTGTTAATTTGATGGCTGGGACACCATCACTTAAAGAAGGGGTGGATGTAGGGCAGTGTTCTGGATTGCCCACAAGATGTCGCTATGACACTGTTGTGTTACGGCAGATACAAGTGTGTTTTTCTCTTAGTAATGTTTTTGAGCCTCTTGATGTACCGTAGCGTTGATTTTTCTTCAGTTATTCTTGTCAACGCTACAGGTAAGATGTGTTAATAGTAGCGGAAATTTATATTTAAAGAATCTTTGTTATCACTCTTAGGTTCTGTCTATTTAGATATTTTGTGTTCTAAACTAAAAGCGGAGTAATGTGGGGAGTTAAAATGTTTGTTTTTTGTCTTATCTTTTGAGTTTGATTAATACGGGGTGGTTGATGCTAAGCTAGGTATGATTGTGTAACAACGAGAGGTTGTTGTGAAATTTAATGTGCATCGAATTTACTTTAATGGATAAACTTAAGTTGAGTTATTCTTGTCAACGCTACAGATGCCGTGCTGTGAAATAAACAGGCCAAGCCACGATCCGGAACCCCTCTGTGTCCGCGTCTCTCTCTACCACCACCCACGAACACACACACAGCGCAGAGTAACAGCGGCGGTGCTAGAGGCTAGCGAGCACGCATAGAGCGAGGGGGTTACATATACTTCAAACAATCTGTGAATGACCGACTCAAATATTGCTTTGTGTGCAGTTGGAGAACCGCCATTGGCTGTTGTTTTGCATAATTAATGAGCTAGGTCTGGAAATGTCATTCTGTGACTACTCATTTACAAATATCATTGTGTTTCGAGTTCCGTTTTCAACAAAAGTGTGTACAATAAAAATGCTCTGTTCTGTCTGACTCGTGTTCTCAACGTTAAACGTGAATGTACATTTTCTCACCAACCGTCGTCGGCTGTAGCGTCGCCGATGTGCCGTATAAAAGCAGTCGCGACACCTGCTAGATCTGTTCGGGCCGGGGACCTATCGCCTTGACACCAAGCCAACACGCTACTAGAGTCGCTCGTCAGGGCGCGCTTGGTCTCTGCGCTCGGAAACAACGGGCCGATGCCCGTCGGATCGCCGGCGTGCATCGGCTTTTGTTTCTTTTGTACGTCTACAAGAGACACGGTTTAATGTGAGACTCGCTTTACTTGTGTACACATCCATGTGCATCAGAAGAGATGACCTGCATATGAGATAACTCTCATTTCTAAAGGCATGTTTTTTATTATGTTATCATGTTTTTGTTGTGTTTTATTGTGTTATCTAGCTGTATTTTTGGAGTTACTATGGATTAAACCCCTTAATCCCTTCATAATAATATCTTGTTCAATATGTACACAATATACAGGCTCTCTCTCTCTCTCTCTCTCTCTATATATATATATATATATATATATATATATATATGTATGTATATTAGTTCAAGAAAGTTACTTCAAGAGTTGGATGGCAAAGTGAGTATGCAGAATAAACCTTTCTTTAAGGCACTCCCTAAGAAACTGTGGTCTGAGATCAGCCTGTGTGCTCGAACCTAAAGAATTCAATCATTCAGCAGCTAAAACCCATTAGGAAACCTTTACAACTGTCCACGGTTATCAAACAACGCCCTCTACTGGCGAAGGGGTGCAAACGTTCAATTGAAAGGAGAAGACAAATCAGATTCTCATTTTCTTTACAGAAGTAAAAGCCAGTATAAAAAGAGTTTAAATGTACTTACTGAATTGATGAATGACACTCCTAAAAGTGCCACACAAACACACATAACCGAATATTTATTAGCGTTGTATGAACAACAGACTGTAATAAATATGATTAAGAGACTGTAATAAATATGATTTTAATTTTTATTAATAAATAATTGTTAGGAACGATCGAAGAAGTGATGACGACGTCTAGTGGTAGAGGTCATCTTGTGGTAAAAGCCATGCGTTTATCAAAAAGAAGATATCTCATGACAATTTCACATCACCCCCCAAGCGTTGCATTTGCGAACGAGCATAAACGAGTATATACTGTAGCTCCGAAACAGGATTGGTAATATCATGCAACGTTGTTTTCCTTACACTAGATGTCCTAAAAGCCCAGTTTCACATCGAACAGAGAGTTTGCTTTTTCAAATGTGTACATCAAGTCCCGTTGATTTCATTGATTAGGTGGTGAAAAGAATGACGACACGATATAAGCAAAAGCTCTTTATTTGGAGGCAAACAATCTGTGAATGACCGATTCAAATATTGCTTGGAGAACCGCCATTGGCTGTTGTTTTGCATAATTAATGAGCTAGGTCTGGAAATGTCATTCTGTGACTACTCGTTTATAAATATCATTGTGTTTCGAGTTCCGTTTTCAACAAAAGTGTGTACAATAAAAACGCTCTGTCTGACTCGTGTTCTTAACGTTAAACGTGAATGTAAATTTCATCACCAACCGTCGTCGGTTGGAGCGTCGCCAGTATGCCGTATAAAAGCAGTCGCGACACCAGCTGGTTGCCACGGTGATCTATCGCCTTGCCCAAGCCAACATGCTACTAGAGTCGCTCGTCAGGGCGCGCTGGGTCTCTGCGCTCGGACAACGGGCTGATGCCGTCGGCGAGCATCAGCTTTTGTTTCTTTTGTACGTCTACAAGAGACACACGTTAATGTGAGAGCTTTACTTGTGTACACATCCATGTGCATCAGAAGAGATGACCTGCATATGCGACACCACACCGACGGCAGGAAGTGAACCCGTCCCACCGGAAGTGCTCCTAAAATCAACATTAGGATTTACATAACAATTGATAAAATCACAAATGTCACACCAAAATGTAACTGTGAAAGAGCAGTTCCAAAATAAATGTAAAGTGGACTCAGGTTTTTCTGAACAGAAAGAACAGAGGGTATCAATGCCATTCTTAAGTCTTTTGAGAAAGCATTTAGACCTGTGTAAAACCTGTGAATTCATTTAAAGGTGATTTCTCTCGCTTTTTTACTATCCCTGGCTGAAATATTAACGTTACTTTTAGAAATAAGAGAATCAGGTTGACTTCATGAGGATTGAGGAGTAGACCCCTGCTAATAAAATTTCCTTCTCATTTCATGATTTTTTCTCTCTTCTTCAAAACACATCACTTATTTGTATTGCTACTTCATTTATTTTCTTCTCGTGCCTTGCTTCATGCCTGTTTACTTGCATCAATCAGTGCCATTATAAAGTAGCCTATATGAAGACTTTGGTTCCAAAATGAGATAACTCCGTTCATAAAACATTTCTAAAGGCATGTTTTTTATTACGTTATCACGTTTTTGTTGTGTTTTATTGTGTTATCTAGCTTTATTTTTGGAGTGACTATTGCTCAAATCCCGGCTGACCCTCTGGCACTGACCCTTTAGAACCCAGTCTATTACGCCCAAGGCGGCTCGGGGTCCGCTGTGGCCTAGTGGTTAAAGCGCTGGGCTTGTGTTCAGAAGGTCGACGATTCAAATCTCAATGCCAGCCAGCACGGGTCATGGATGAAGTGCCCTTGAGCAAGGCACCTTAACCCTGATTGCTCTGCAGTAATGTGCCACAATTACTGCAGAGTAATCCAACGATCTAAACTGCTTATTAAGCAAACAAAGTCATATCATGTCTATATACTTCAAACAATCTGTGAATGACCGACTCAAATATTGCTTTGTGTGCAGTTGGAGAACCGCCATTGGCTGTTGTTTTGCATAATTAATGAGCTAGGTCTGGAAATGTCATTCTGTGACTACTCATTTACAAATATCATTGTGTTTCGAGTTCCGTTTTCAACAAAAGTGTGTACAATAAAAATGCTCTGTTCTGTCTGACTCGTGTTCTCAACGTTAAACGTGAATGTACATTTTCTCACCAACCGTCGTCGGCTGTAGCGTCGCCGATGTGCCGTATAAAAGCAGTCGCGACACCTGCTAGATGTGTTCGGGCCGGGGACCTATCGCCTTGACACCAAGCCAACACGCTACTAGAGTCGCTCGTCAGGGCGCGCTTGGTCTCTGCGCTCGGAAACAACGGGCTGATGCCCGTCGGATCGCCGGCGTGCATCGGCTTTTGTTTCTTTTGTACGTCTACAAGAGACACGCGTTAATGTGAGACTCGCTTTACTTGTGTACACATCCATGTGCATCAGAAGAGATGACCTGCATATGAGATAACTCTCATTTCTAAAGGCATGTTTTTTATTATGTTATCATGTTTTTGTTGTGTTTTATTGTGTTATCTAGCTGTATTTTTGGAGTTACTATGGCTTAAATCCCTCAATCCCTTCATAATAATATCTTGTTCAATATGTACACAATATACAGGCTCTCTCTCTCTCTCTCTCTCTATATATATATATATATATATATATATATATGTATGTATATTAGTTCAAGAAAGTTACTTCAAGAGTTGGATGGCAAAGTGAGTATGCAGAATAAATCTTTCTTTAAGGCACTCCCTAAGAAACTGTGGTCTGAGATCAGCCTGTGTGCTCGAACCTAAAGAATTCAATCATTCAGCAGCTAAAACCCATTAGGAAACCTTTACAACTGTCCACGGTTATCAGACAAAGCCCTCTACTGGCGAAGGGGTGCAAACGTTCAATTGAAAGGAGAAGACAAATCAGATTCTCATTTTCTTTACAGAAGTAAAAGCCAGTTTAAAAAGAGTTTAAATGTACTTACTGAATTGATGAATGACACTCCTAAAAGTGCCACACAAACACACATAACCGAATATTGATTAGCGTTGTATGAACAACAGACTGTAATAAATATGATTAAGAGACTGTAATAAATATGATTTTAATTTTTATTAATAAATAATTGTTAGGAACGATCGAAGAAGTGATGACGACCTCTAGTGGTAGAGGTCATCTTGTGGTAAAAAAAGCCCCGTTCCACATCGAACAGAGAGTTTGCTTTTTCAAATGTGTACATCAAGTCCCGTTGTTTTCATTGATTAGGTGGTGAAAAGAATGACGACACGATATAAGCAAAAGCTCTTTATTTGGAGGCAAACAATCTGTGAATGACCGATTCAAATATTGCTTGGAGCACCGCCATTGGCTGTTGTTTTGCATAATTAATGAGCTAGGTCTGGAAATGTCATTCTGTGACTACTCGTTTATAAATATCATTGTGTTTCGAGTTCCGTTTTCAACAAAAGTGTGTACAATAAAAACGCTCTGTCTGACTCGTGTTCTCAACGTTAAACGTGAATGTAAATTTCATCACCAACCGTCGTCGGTTGGAGCGTCGCCAGTATGCCGTATAAAACCAGTCGCGACACCAGCTGGTTGCCACGGTGATCTATCGCCTTGCCCAAGCCAACATGCTACTAGAGTCGCTCGTCAGGGCGCGCTGGGTCTCTGCGCTCGGACAACGGGCTGATGCCGTCGGCGAGCATCAGCTTTTGTTTCTTTTGTACGTCTACAAGAGACACACGTTAATGTGAGAGCTTTACTTGTGTACACATCCATGTGCATCAGAAGAGATGACCTGCATATGCGACACCACACCGACGGCAGGAAGTGAACCCGTCCCACCGGAAGTTCTCCTAAAATCAACATTAGGATTTACATAACAATTGATAAAATCACAAATGTCACACCAAAATGTAACTGTGAAAGAGCAGTTCCAAAATAAATGTAAAGTGGACTCAGGTTTTTCTGAACAGAAAGAACAGAGGGTATCAATGCCATTATTAAGTCTTTTGAGAAAGCATTTAGACCTGTGTAAAACCTGTGAATTCATTTAAAGGTGATTTCTCTCGCTTTTTTACTATCACTGGCTGAAATATTAATGTTACTTTTAGAAATAAGAGAATCAGGTTGACTTCATGAGGATTGAGGAGTAGACCCCTGCCAATAACATTTCCTTCTCATTTCATGATTTTTTCTCTCTTCTTCAAAACACATCACTTATTTGTATTGCTACTTCATTTATTTTCTTCTCGTGCCTTGCTTCATGCCTGTTTACTTGCATCAATCAGTGCCATTATAAAGTAGCCTATATGAAGACTTTGGTTCCAAAATGAGATAACTCCGTTCATAAAACATTTCTAAAGGCATGTTTTTTATTACGTTATCACGTTTTTGTTGTGTTTTATTGTGTTATCTAGCTTTATTTTTGGAGTTACTATTGCTTAAATCCCTCAATCCCTTCATAATAATATCTTGTTCAATATGTACACGATATACAGGCTAAATATATATATATATATATATATATATATATATATATATATACATATGTATGTATATTAGTTCAAGAAAGTTATTTCAAGAGTTGGATGGCAAAGTGAGTATGCAGAATAAATCTTTCTTTAAGGCACTCCCTAAGAAACTGTGGTCTGAGATCAGCCTGTGTGCTCGAACCTAAAGAATTAATTCATTCAGCAGCTAAAACCCATTAGGAAACCTTTACAACTGTCAACGGTTATCAAACAACGCCCTCTATTGGCGAAGGGGTGCAAACGTTCAATTGAAAGGAGAAGACAAATCAGATTCTCATTTTCTTTACAGAAGTAAAAGCCAGTATAAAAAGAGTTTAAATGTACTTACTGAATTGATGAATGACACTCCTAAAAGTGCCACACAAACACACATAACCGAATATTGATTAGCGTTGTATGAACAACAGACTGTAATAAATATGATTAAGAGACTGTGATAAATATGATTTTAATTTTTATTAATAAATAATTGTTAGGAACGATCGAAGAAGTGATGACGACGTCTAGTGGTAGAGGTCATCTTGTGGTAAAAGCCATGCGTTTATCAAAAAGAAGTGATCTCATGACAATTTCACATCACCCCCCAAGCGTTGCATTTGCGAAAGAGCATAAACGAGTATATACTGTAGCTCCGAAACAGGATTGGTAATATCATGCAACGTTGTTTTCCTTACACTAGATGTCCTAAAAGCCCCGTTTCACATCGAACAGAGAGTTTGCTTTTACAAATGTGTACATCAAGTCCCGTTGATTTCATTGATTAGGTGGTGAAAAGAATGACGACACGATATAAGCAAAAGCTCTTTATTTGGAGGCAAACAATCTGTGAATGACCGATTCAATTATTGCTTGGAGCACCGCCATTGGCTGTTGTTTTGCATAATTAATGAGCTAGGTCTGGAAATGTCATTCTGTGACTACTCGTTTATAAATATCATTGTGTTTCGAGTTCCGTTTTCAACAAAAGTGTCTACAATAAAAACGCTCTGTCTGACTCGTGTTCTCAACGTTAAACGTGAATGTAAATTTCATCACCAACCGTCGTCGGTTGGAGCGTCGCCAGTATGCCGTATAAAAGCAGTCGCGACACCAGCTGGTTGCCACGGTGATCTATCGCCTTGCCCAAGCCAACATGCTACTAGAGTCGCTCGTCAGGGTGCGCTGGGTCTCTGCGCTCGGACAACGGGCTGATGCCGTCGGCGAGCATCGGCTTTTGTTTCTTTTGTACGTCTACAAGAGACACACGTTAATGTGAGAGCTTTACTACACATCCATGTGCATCAGAAGAGATGACCTGCATATGCGACGCTACACCAACCGCAGGAAGTGAACCCGTCCCACCGGAAGTGCTCGAATCCCTGCCTGAAATATATTTATATATATCTTTTTTTTAATTAAATGCTTGTAGAAGATAACAAAAACAAACATTTACAACAACCATTACCATTGTCAATACAAGCTCCAGATTCCCTCAGTCCAGACTAAATTCCTTCAGTCTTCCAATCCAGATTAGGTGCAAAGTCCTTAAACACAGTCACTGTTCTTGTAGCTTTTAAGTTTTTAGAGAACTCAACAGGCTACTCAAAGTACATTTTCAACTCGCATTTAAACCTCAAAAAAAGAGGAGTGCATTTAGACAATTTAGATTTGTGAATGTGAAATTTAGCTAACAGAAAAATAAGGTTTATAAAATAAATATCACTTTTCTTTTCACATTCATGAAAACCAAAAATTACATTTAATGTATGTAAAATCAACATTAGGATTTACATAACAATTGATAAAATCACAAATGTCACACCAAAACGTAACTGTGAAAGAGCAGTTCCAAAATACATGTAAAGTGGTCTCAGGTTTTTCTGAACAGAAAGAACAGAGGGTATCAATGCCATTCTTAAGTCTTTTGAGAAAGCATTTAGACCTGTGTAAAACCTGTGAATTCATTTAAAGGTGATTTCTCTCGCTTTTTTACTATCACTGGCTGAAATATTAATGTTACTTTTAGAAATAAGAGAATCAGGTTGACTTCATGAGGATTGAGGAGTAGACCCCTGCCAATAACATTTCCTTCTCATTTCATGATTTTTTCTCTCTTCTTCAAAACACATCACTTATTTGTATTGCTACTTCATTTATTTTCTTCTCGTGCCTTGCTTCATGCCTGTTTACTTGCATCAATCAGTGCCATTATAAAGTAGCCTATATGAAGACTTTGGTTCCAAAATGAGATAACTCCGTTCATAAAACATTTCTAAAGGCATGTTTTTTATTACGTTATCACGTTTTTGTTGTGTTTTATTGTGTTATCTAGCTTTATTTTTGGAGTGACTATTGCTTAAATCCCTCAATCCCTTCATAATAATATCTTGTTCAATATGTACACGATATACAGGCTAAATATATATATATATATATATATATATATATATATATATATATATATATATATATATACATATGTATGTATATTAGTTCAAGAAAGTTACTTCAAGAGTTGGATGGCAAAGTGAGTATGCAGAATAAATCTTTCTTTAAGGCACTCCCTAAGAAACTGTGGTCTGAGATCAGCCTGTGTGCTCGAACCTAAAGAATACATTCATTCAGCAGCTAAAACCCATTAGGAAACCTTTACAACTGTCAACGGTTATCAAACAACGCCCTCTACTGGCGAAGGGGTGCAAACGTTCAATTGAAAGGAGAAGACAAATCAGATTCTCATTTTCTTTACAGAAGTAAAAGCCAGTATAAAAAGAGTTTAAAAGTACTTACTGAATTGATGAATGACACTCCTAAAAGTGCCACACAAACACACATAACCGAATATTGATTAGCGTTGTATGAACAACAGACTGTAATAAATATGATTAAGAGACTGTAATAAATATGATTTTAATTTTTATTAATAAATAATTGTTAGGAACGATCGAAGAAGTGATGACGACGTCTAGTGGTAGAGGTCATCTTGTGGTAAAAGCCATGCGTTTATCAAAAAGAAGATATCTCATGACAATTTCACATCACCCCCCAAGCGTTGCATTTGCGAAAGAGCATAAACGAGTATATACTGTAGCTCCGAAACAGGATTGGTAATATCATGCAACGTTGTTTTCCTTACACTAGATGTCCTAAAAGCCCCGTTTCACATCGAACAGAGAGTTTGCTTTTTCAAATGTGTACATCAAGTCCCGTTGATTTCATTGATTAGGTGGTGAAAAGAATGACGACACGATATAAGCAAAAGCTCTTTATTTGGAGGCAAACAATCTGTGAATGACCGATTCAAATATTGCTTGGAGAACCGCCATTGGCTGTTGTTTTGCATAATTAATGAGCTAGGTCTGGAAATGTCATTCTGTGACTACTCGTTTATAAATATCATTGTGTTTCGAGTTCCGTTTTCAACAAAAGTGTGTACAATAAAAACGCTCTGTCTGACTCGTGTTCTTAACGTTAAACGTGAATGTAAATTTCCTCACCAACCGTCGTCGGTTGGAGCGTCGCCGATATGCCGTATAAAACCAGTCGCGACACCAGCAAGTTGCCACGGTGATCTATCGCCTTGGCCCAAGCCAACATGCTACTAGAGTCGCTCGTCAGGGCGCGCTGGGTCTCTGCGCTCGGACAACGGGCTGATGCCGTCGGCGAGCATCGGCTTTTGTTTCTTTTGTACGTCTACAAGAGACACACGTTAATGTGAGAGCTTTACTACACATCCATGTGCATCAGAAGAGATGACCTGCATATGCGACGCTACACCAACCGCAGGAAGTGAACCCGTCCCACCGGAAGTGCTCGAATCCCTGCCTGAAATATATTTATATATATCTTTTTTTTAATTAAATGCTTGTAGAAGATAACAAAAACAAACATTTACAACAACCATTACCATTGTCAATACAAGCTCCAGATTCCCTCAGTCCAGACTAAATTCCTTCAGTCTTCCAATCCAGATTAGGTGCAAAGTCCTTAAACACAGTCACTGTTCTTGTAGCTTTTAAGTTTTTAGAGAACTCAACAGGCTACTCAAAGTACATTTTCAACTCGCATTTAAACCTCAAAAAAAGAGGAGTGCATTTAGACAATTTAGATTTGTGAATGTGAAATTTAGCTAACAGAAAAATAAGGTTTATAAAATAAATATCACTTTTCTTTTCACATTCATGAAAACCAAAAATTACATTTAATGTATGTAAAATCAACATTAGGATTTACATAACAATTGATAAAATCACAAATGTCACACCAAAATGTAACTGTGAAAGAGCAGTTCCAAAATACATGTAAAGTGGTCTCAGGTTTTTCTGAACAGAAAGAACAGAGTTGTATCAATGCCATTCTTAAGTCTTTTGAGAAAGCATTTAGACCTGTGTAAAACCTGTGAATTCATTTAAAGGTGATTTCTCTCGCTTTTTTACTATCACTGGCTGAAATATTAATGTTACTTTTAGAAATAAGAGAATCAGGTTGACTTCATGAGGATTGAGGAGTAGACCCCTGCTAATAACATTTCCTTCTCATTTCAT
Organism: Barbatula barbatula; assembly: GCF_947034865.1. Taxonomy (NCBI): domain Eukaryota; kingdom Metazoa; phylum Chordata; class Actinopteri; order Cypriniformes; family Nemacheilidae; genus Barbatula; species Barbatula barbatula. The sequence goes on from NC_136773.1 coordinate 5,310,642, forward strand.
GATTTTTTCTCTCTTCTTCAAAACACATCACTTATTTGTATTGCTACTTCATTTATTTTCTTCACGTGCCTTGCTTCATGCCTGTTTACTTGCATCAATCAGTGCCATTATAAAGTAGCCTATATGAAGACTTTGGTTCCAAAATGAGATAACTCCGTTCATAAAACATTTCTAAAGGCATGTTTTTTATTACGTTATCACGTTTTTGTTGTGTTTTATTGTGTTATCTAGCTTTATTTTTGGAGTTACTATTGCTTAAATCCCTCAATCCCTTCATAATAATATCTTGTTCAATATGTACACGATATACAGGCTAAATATATATATATATATATATATATATATATATATATATATATATATACATATGTATGTATATTAGTTCAAGAAAGTTACTTCAAGAGTTGGATGGCAAAGTGAGTATGCAGAATAAATCTTTCTTTAAGGCACTCCCTAAGAAACTGTGGTCTGAGATCAGCCTGTGTGCTCGAACCTAAAGAATTAATTCATTCAGCAGCTAAAAACCATTAGGAAACCTTTACAACTGTCAACGGTTATCAAACAACGCCCTCTACTGGCGAAGGGGTGCAAACGTTCAATTGAAAGGATAAGACAAATCAGATTCTCATTTTCTTTACAGAAGTAAAAGCCAGTATAAAAAGAGTTTAAATGTACTTACTGAATTGATGAATGACACTCCTAAAAGTGCCACACAAACACACATAACCGAATATTGATTAGCGTTGTATGAACAACAGACTGTAATAAATATGATTAAGAGACTGTAATAAATATGATTTTAATTTTTATTAATAAATAATTGTTAGGAACGATCGAAGAAGTGATGACGACGTCTAGTGGTAGAGGTCATCTTGTGGTAAAAGCCATGCGTTTATCAAAAAGAAGATATCTCATGACAATTTCACATCACCCCCCAAGCGTTGCATTTGCGAACGAGCATAAACGAGTATATACTGTAGCTCCGAAACAGGATTGGTAATATCATGCAACGTTGTTTTCCTTACACTAGATGTCCTAAAAGCCCCGTTTCACATCGAACAGAGAGTTTGCTTTTTCAAATGTGTACATCAAGTCCCGTTGATTTCATTGATTAGGTGGTGAAAAGAATGACGACACGATATAAGCAAAAGCTCTTTATTTGGAGGCAAACAATCTGTGAATGACCGATTCAAATATTGCTTGGAGAACCGCCATTGGCTGTTGTTTTGCATAATTAATGAGCTAGGTCTGGAAATGTCATTCTGTGACTACTCGTTTATAAATATCATTGTGTTTCGAGTTCCGTTTTCAACAAAAGTGTGTACAATAAAAACGCTCTGTCTGACTCGTGTTCTTAACGTTAAACGTGAATGTAAATTTCATCACCAACCGTCGTCGGTTGGAGCGTCGCCAGTATGCCGTATAAAAGCAGTCGCGACACCAGCTGGTTGCCACGGTGATCTATCGCCTTGCCCAAGCCAACATGCTACTAGAGTCGCTCGTCAGGGCGCGCTGGGTCTCTGCGCTCGGACAACGGGCTGATGCCGTCGGCGAGCATCAGCTTTTGTTTCTTTTGTACGTCTACAAGAGACACACGTTAATGTGAGAGCTTTACTTGTGTACACATCCATGTGCATCAGAAGAGATGACCTGCATATGCGACACCACACCGACGGCAGGAAGTGAACCCGTCCCACCGGAAGTGCTCCTAAAATCAACATTAGGATTTACATAACAATTGATAAAATCACAAATGTCACACCAAAATGTAACTGTGAAAGAGCAGTTCCAAAATAAATGTAAAGTGGACTCAGGTTTTTCTGAACAGAAAGAACAGAGGGTATCAATGCCATTCTTAAGTCTTTTGAGAAAGCATTTAGACCTGTGTAAAACCTGTGAATTCATTTAAAGGTGATTTCTCTCGCTTTTTTACTATCACTGGCTGAAATATTAATGTTACTTTTAGAAATAAAAGAATCTGGTTGACTTCATGAGGATTGAGGAGTAGACCCCTGCCAATAACATTTCCTTCTCATTTCATGATTTTTTCTCTCTTCTTCAAAACACATCACTTATTTGTATTGCTACTTCATTTATTTTCTTCTCGTGCCTTGCTTCATGCCTGTTTACTTGCATCAATCAGTGCCATTATAAAGTAGCCTATATGAAGACTTTGGTTCCAAAATGAGATAACTCCGTTCATAAAACATTTCTAAAGGCATGTTTTTTATTACGTTATCGCGTTTTTGTTGTGTTTTATTGTGTTATCTAGCTTTATTTTTGGAGTTACTATTGCTTAAATCCCTCAATCCCTTCATAATAATATCTTGTTCAATATGTACACGATATACAGGCTAAATATATATATATATATATATATATATATATATATATATATACATATGTATGTATATTAGTTCAAGAAAGTTACTTCAAGAGTTGGATGGCAAAGTGAGTATGCAGAATAAATCTTTCTTTAAGGCACTCCCTAAGAAACTGTGGTCTGAGATCAGCCTGTGTGCTCGAACCTAAAGAATTAATTCATTCAGCAGCTAAAACCCATTAGGAAACCTTTACAACTGTCAACGGTTATCAAACAACGCCCTCTACTGGCGAAGGGGTGCAAACGTTCAATTGAAAGGAGAAGACAAATCAGATTCTCATTTTCTTTACAGAAGTAAAAGCCAGTATAAAAAGAGTTTAAAAGTACTTACTGAATTGATGAATGACACTCCTAAAAGTGCCACACAAACACACATAACCGAATATTGATTAGCGTTGTATGAACAACAGACTGTAATAAATATGAATAAGAGACTGTAATAAATATGATTTTAATTTTTATTAATAAATAATTGTTAGGAACGATCGAAGAAGTGATGACGACGTCTAGTGGTAGAGGTCATCTTGTGGTAAAAGCCATGCGTTTATCAAAAAGAAGATATCTCATGACAATTTCACATCACCCCCAAAGCGTTGCATTTGCGAAAGAGCATAAACGAGTATATACTGTAGCTCCGAAACAGGATTGGTAATATCATGCAACGTTGTTTTCCTTACACTAGATGTCCTAAAAGCCCCGTTTCACATCGAACAGAGAGTTTGCTTTTTCAAATGTGTACATCAAGTACCGTTGATTTCATTGATTAGGTGGTGAAAAGAATGACGACACGATATAAGCAAAAGCTCTTTATTTGGAGGCAAACAATCTGTGAATGACCGATTCAAATATTGCTTGGAGAACCGCCATTGGCTGTTGTTTTGCATAATTAATGAGCTAGGTCTGGAAATGTCATTCTGTGACTACTCGTTTATAAATATCATTGTGTTTCGAGTTCCGTTTTCAACAAAAGTGTGTACAATAAAAACGCTCTGTCTGACTCGTGTTCTTAACGTTAAACGTGAATGTAAATTTCAACACCAACCGTCGTCGGTTGGAGCGTCGCCAGTATGCCGTATAAAAGCAGTCGCGACACCAGCTGGTTGCCACGGTGATCTATCGCCTTGCCCAAGCCAACATGCTACTAGAGTCGCTCGTCAGGGCGCGCTGGGTCTCTGCGCTCGGACAACGGGCTGATGCCGTCGGCGAGCATCGGCTTTTGTTTCTTTTGTACGTCTACAAGAGACACACGTTAATGTGAGAGCTTTACTTGTGTACACATCCATGTGCATCAGAAGAGATGACCTGCATATGCGACGCTACACCAACCGCAGGAAGTGAACCCGTCCCACCGGAAGTGCTCGAATCCCTGCCTGAAATATATTTATATATATATCTTTTTTTTTAATTAAATGCTTGTAGAAGATAACAAAAAACAAACATTTACAACAACCATTATCATTGTCAATACAAGCTCCAGATTCCCTCAGTCCAGACTAAATTCCTTCAGTCTTCCAATCCAGATTAGGTGCAAAGTCCTTAAACACAGTCACTGTTCTTGTAGCTTTTAAGTTTTTAGAGAACTCAACAGGCTACTCAAAGTACATTTTCAACTCGCATTTAAACCTCAAAAAAAGAGGAGTGCATTTAGACAATTTAGATTTGTGAATGTGAAATTTAGCTAACAGAAAAATAAGGTTTATAAAATAAATATCACTTTTCTTTTCACATTCATGAAAACCAAAAATTACATTTAATGTATGTAAAATCAACATTAGGATTTACATAACAATTGATAAAATCACAAATGTCACACCAAAATGTAACTGTGAAAGAGCAGTTCCAAAATAAATGTAAAGTGGTCTCAGGTTTTTCTGAACAGAAAGAACAGAGTTGTATCAATGCCATTCTTAAGTCTTTTGAGAAAGCATTTAGACCTGTGTAAAACCTGTGAATTCATTTAAAGGTGATTTCTCTCGTTTTATTACTATCCCTGGCTGAAATATTAACGTTACTTTTACAAATAAGAGCATCTGGTTGACTTCATGAGGATTGAGGAGTAGACCCCTGCTAATAACATTTCCTTCTCATTTCATGATTTTTTCTCTCTTCTTCAAAACACATCACTTATTTGTATTGCTACTTCATTTATTTTCTTCTCGTGCCTTGCTTCATGCCTGTTTACTTGCATCAATCAGTGCCATTATAAAGTAGCCTATATGAAGACTTTGGTTCCAAAATGAGATAACTCCGTTCATAAAACATTTCTAAAGGCATGTTTTTTATTACGTTATCACGTTTTTGTTGTGTTTTATTGTGTTATCTAGCTTTATTTTTTGAGTTACTATTGCTTAAATCCCTCAATCCCTTCATAATAATATCTTGTTCAATATGTACACGATATACAGGCTAAATATATATATATATATATATATATATACATATGTATGTATATTAGTTCAAGAAAGTTACTTCAAGAGTTGGATGGCAAAGTGAGTATGCAGAATAAATCTTTCTTTAAGGCACTCCCTAAGAAACTGTGGTCTGAGATCAGCCTGTGTGCTCGAACCTAAAGAATTAATTCATTCAGCAGCTAAAACCCATTAGGAAACCTTTACAACTGTCAACGGTTATCAAACAACGCCCTCGACTGGCGAAGGGGTGCAAACGTTCAATTGAAAGGAGAAGCGAATCAGATTCTCATTTTCTTTACAGAAGTAAAAGCCAGTATAAAAAGAGTTTAAAAGTACTTACTGAATTGATGAATGACACTCCTAAAAGTGCCACACAAACACACATAACCGAATATTGATTAGCGTTGTATGAACAACAGACTGTAATAAATATGATTAAGAGACTGTAATAAATATGATTTTAATTTTTATTAATAAATAATTGTTAGGAACGATCGAAGAAGTGATGACGACGTCTAGTGGTAGAGGTCATCTTGTGGTAAAAGCCATGCGTTTATCAAAAAGAAGATATCTCATGACAATTTCACATCACCCCCCAAGCGTTGCATTTGCGAAAGAGCATAAACGAGTATATACTGTAGCTCCGAAACAGGATTGGTAATATCATGCAACGTTGTTTTCCTTACACTAGATGTCCTAAAAGCCCCGTTTCACATCGAACAGAGAGTTTGCTTTTTCAAATGTGTACATCAAGTCCCGTTGATTTCATTGATTAGGTGGTGAAAAGAATGACGACACGATATAAGCAAAAGCTCTTTATTTGGAGGCAAACAATCTGTGAATGACCGATTCAAATATTGCTTGGAGAACCGCCATTGGCTGTTGTTTTGCATAATTAATGAGCTAGGTCTGGAAATGTCATTCTGTGACTACTCGTTTATAAATATCATTGTGTTTCGAGTTCCGTTTTCAACAAAAGTGTGTACAATAAAAACGCTCTGTCTGACTCGTGTTCTTAACGTTAAACGTGAATGTAAATTTCCTCACCAACCGTCGTCGGTTGGAGCGTCGCCGATATGCCGTATAAAACCAGTCGCGACACCAGCAAGTTGCCACGGTGATCTATCGCCTTGGCCCAAGCCAACATGCTACTAGAGTCGCTCGTCAGGGCGCGCTGGGTCTCTGCGCTCGGACAACGGGCTGATGCTGTCGGCGAGCATCGGCTTTTGTTTCTTTTGTACGTCTACAAGAGACACACGTTAATGTGAGAGCTTTACTTGTGTACACATCCATGTGCATCAGAAGAGATGACCTGCATATGCGACACCACACCGACGGCAGGAAGTGAACCCGTCCCACCGGAAGTGCTCCTAAAATCAACATTAGGATTTACATAACAATTGATAAAATCACAAATGTCACACCAAAATGTAACTGTGAAAGAGCAGTTCCAAAATAAATGTAAAGTGGACTCAGGTTTTTCTGAACAGAAAGAACAGAGGGTATCAATGCCATTCTTAAGTCTTTTGAGAAAGCATTTAGACCTGTGTAAAACCTGTGAATTCATTTAAAGGTGATTTCTCTCGCTTTTTTACTATCACTGGCTGAAATATTAATGTTACTTTTAGAAATAAAAGAATCAGGTTGACTTCATGAGGATTGAGGAGTAGACCCCTGCCAATAACATTTCCTTCTCATTTCATGATTTTTTCTCTCTTCTTCAAAACACATCACTTATTTGTATTGCTACTTCATTTATTTTCTTCTCGTGCCTTGCTTCATGCCTGTTTACTTGCATCAATCAGTGCCATTATAAAGTAGCCTATATGAAGACTTTGGTTCCAAAATGAGATAACTCCGTTCATAAAACATTTCTAAAGGCATGTTTTTTATTACGTTATCACGTTTTTGTTGTGTTTTATTGTGTTATCTAGCTTTATTTTTGGAGTTACTATTGCTTAAATCCCTCAATCCCTTCATAATAATATCTTGTTCAATATGTACACGATATACAGGCTAAATATATATATATATATATATATATATATATATATATATATATATATATATATATATATACATATGTATGTATATTAGTTCAAGAAAGTTATTTCAAGAGTTGGATGGCAAAGTGAGTATGCAGAATAAATCTTTCTTTAAGGCACTCCCTAAGAAACTGTGGTCTGAGATCAGCCTGTGTGCTCGAACCTAAAGAATTAATTCATTCAGCAGCTAAAACCCATTAGGAAACCTTTACAACTGTCAACGGTTATCAAACAACGCCCTCTATTGGCGAAGGGGTGCAAACGTTCAATTGAAAGGAGAAGACAAATCAGATTCTCATTTTCTTTACAGAAGTAAAAGCCAGTATAAAAAGAGTTTAAAAGTACTTACTGAATTGATGAATGACACTCCTAAAAGTGCCACACAAACACACATAACCGAATATTGATTAGCGTTGAATGAACAACAGACTGTAATAAATATGAATAAGAGACTGTAATAAATATGATTTTAATTTTTATTAATAAATAATTGTTAGGAACGATCGAAGAAGTGATGACGACGTCTAGTGGTAGAGGTCATCTTGTGGTAAAAGCCATGCGTTTATCAAAAAGAAGATATCTCATGACAATTTCACATCACCCCCCAAGCGTTGCATTTGCGAAAGAGCATAAACGAGTATATACTGTAGCTCCGAAACAGGATTGGTAATATCATGCAACGTTGTTTTCCTTACACTAGATGTCCTAAAAGCCCCGTTTCACATCGAACAGAGAGTTTGCTTTTACAAATGTGTACATCAAGTCCCGTTGATTTCATTGATTAGGTGGTGAAAAGAATGACGACACGATATAAGCAAAAGCTCTTTATTTGGAGGCAAACAATCTGTGAATGACCGATTCAAATATTGCTTGGAGCACCGCCATTGGCTGTTGTTTTGCATAATTAATGAGCTAGGTCTGGAAATGTCATTCTGTGACTACTCGTTTATAAATATCATTGTGTTTCGAGTTCCGTTTTCAACAAAAGTGTGTACAATAAAAACGCTCTGTCTGACTCGTGTTCTCAACGTTAAATGTGAATGTAAATTTCATCACCAACCGTCGTCGGTTGGAGCGTCGCCAGTATGCCGTATAAAAGCAGTCGCGACACCAACTGGTTGCCACGGTGATCTATCGCCTTGCCCAAGCCAACATGCTACTAGAGTCGCTCGTCAGGGCGCGCTGGGTCTCTGCGCTCGGACAACGGGCTGATGCCGTCGGCGAGCATCAGCTTTTGTTTCTTTTGTACGTCTACAAGAGACACACGTTAATGTGAGAGCTTTACTTGTGTACACATCCATGTGCATCAGAAGAGATGACCTGCATATGCGACACCACACCGACGGCAGGAAGTGAACCCGTCCCACCGGAAGTGCTCCTAAAATCAACATTAGGATTTACATAACAATTGATAAAATCACAAATGTCACACCAAAATGTAACTGTGAAAGAGCAGTTCCAAAATAAATGTAAAGTGGACTCAGGTTTTTCTGAACAGAAAGAACAGAGGGTATCAATGCCATTCTTAAGTCTTTTGAGAAAGCATTTAGACCTGTGTAAAACCTGTGAATTCATTTAAAGGTGATTTCTCTCGCTTTTTTACTATCACTGGCTGAAATATTAATGTTACTTTTAGAAATAAAAGAATCAGGTTGACTTCATGAGGATTGAGGAGTAGACCCCTGCCAATAACATTTCCTTCTCATTTCATGATTTTTTCTCTCTTCTTCAAAACACATCACTTATTTGTATTGCTACTTCATTTATTTTCTTCTCGTGCCTTGCTTCATGCCTGTTTACTTGCATCAATCAGTGCCATTATAAAGTAGCCTATATGAAGACTTTGGTTCCAAAATGAGATAACTCCGTTCATAAAACATTTCTAAAGGCATGTTTTTTATTACGTTATCACGTTTTTGTTGTGTTTTATTGTGTTATCTAGCTTTATTTTTGGAGTTACTATTGCTTAAATCCCTCAATCCCTTCATAATAATATCTTGTTCAATATGTACACGATATACAGGCTAAATATATATATATATATATATATATACATATGTATGTATATTAGTTCAAGAAAGTTATTTCAAGAGTTGGATGGCAAAGTGAGTATGCAGAATAAATCTTTCTTTAAGGCACTCCCTAAGAAACTGTGGTCTGAGATCAGCCTGTGTGCTCGAACCTAAAGAATTCAATCATTCAGCAGCTAAAACCCATTAGGAAACCTTTACAACTGTCCACGGTTATCAGACAAAGCCCTCTACTGGCGAAGGGGTGCAAACGTTCAATTGAAAGGAGAAGACAAATCAGATTCTCATTTTCTTTACAGAAGTAAAAGCCAGTATAAAAAGAGTTTAAATGTACTTACTGAATTGATGAATGACACTCCTAAAAGTGCCACACAAACACACATAACCGAATATTGATTAGCGTTGTATGAACAACAGACTGTAATAAATATGATTAAGAGACTGTAATAAATATGATTTTAATTTTTATTAATAAATAATTGTTAGGAACGATCGAAGAAGTGATGACGACCTCTAGTGGTAGAGGTCATCTTGTGGTAAAAGCCATGCGTTTATCAAAAAGAAGTGATCTCATGACAATTTCACATCACCCCCCAAGCGTTGCATTTGCGAAAGAGCATAAACGAGTATATACTGTAGCTCCGAAACAGGATTGGTAATATCATGCAACGTTGTTTTCCTTACACTAGATGTCCTAAAAGCCCCGTTTCACATCGAACAGAGAGTTTGCTTTTTCAAATGTGTACATCAAGTCCCGTTGATTTCATTGATTAGGTGGTGAAAAGAATGACGACACGATATAAGCAAAAGCTCTTTATTTGGAGGCAAACAATCTGTGAATGACCGATTCAAATATTGCTTGGAGAACCGCCATTGGCTGTTGTTTTGCATAATTAATGAGCTAGGTCTGGAAATGTCATTCTGTGACTACTCGTTTATAAATATCATTGTGTTTCGAGTTCCGTTTTCAACAAAAGTGTGTACAATAAAAACGCTCTGTCTGACTCGTGTTCTTAACGTTAAACGTGAATGTAAATTTCCTCACCAACCGTCGTCGGTTGGAGCGTCGCCGATATGCCGTATAAAACCAGTCGCGACACCAGCAAGTTGCCACGGTGATATATCGCCTTGGCCCAAGCCAACATGCTACTAGAGTCGCTCGTCAGGGCGCGCTGGGTCTCTGCGCTCGGACAACGGGCTGATGCCGTCGGCGAGCATCGGCTTTTGTTTCTTTTGTACGTCTACAAGAGACACACGTTAATGTGAGAGCTTTACTACACATCCATGTGCATCAGAAGAGATGACCTGCATATGCGACGCTACACCAACCGCAGGAAGTGAACCCGTCCCACCGGAAGTGCTCGAATCCCTGCCTGAAATATATTTATATATATATCTTTTTTTTTTATTAAATGCTTGTAGAAGATAACAAAAAACAAACATTTACAACAACCATTATCATTGTCAATACAAGCTCCAGATTCCCTCAGTCCAGACTAAATTCCTTCAGTCTTCCAATCCAGATTAGGTGCAAAGTCCTTAAACACAGTCACTGTTCTTGTAGCTTTTAAGTTTTTAGAGAACTCAACAGGCTACTCAAAGTACATTTTCAACTCGCATTTAAACCTCAAAAAAAGAGGAGTGCATTTAGACAATTTAGATTTGTGAATGTGAAATTTAGCTAACAGAAAAATAAGGTTTATAAAATAAATATCATTTTTCTTTTCACATTCATGAAAACCAAAAATTACATTTAATGTATGTAAAATCAACATTAGGATTTACATAACAATTGATAAAATCACAAATGTCACACCAAAATGTAACTGTGAAAGAGCAGTTCCAAAATAAATGTAAAGTGGACTCAGGTTTTTCTGAACAGAAAGAACAGAGTTGTATCAATGCCATTCTTAAGTCTTTTGAGAAAGCATTTAGACCTGTGTAAAACCTGTGAATTCATTTAAAGGTGATTTCTCTCGCTTTTTTACTATCACTGGCTGAAATATTAATGTTACTTTTAGAAATAAAAGAATCAGGTTGACTTCATGAGGATTGAGGAGTAGACCCCTGCCAATAACATTTCCTTCTCATTTCATGATTTTTTCTCTCTTCTTCAAAACACATCACTTATTTGTATTGCTACTTCATTTATTTTCTTCTCGTGCCTTGCTTCATGCCTGTTTACTTGCATCAATCAGTGCCATTATAAAGTAGCCTATATGAAGACTTTGGTTCCAAAATGAGATAACTCCGTTCATAAAACATTTCTAAAGGCATGTTTTTTATTACGTTATCACGTTTTTGTTGTGTTTTATTGTGTTATCTAGCTTTATTTTTGGAGTTACTATTGCTTAAATCCCTCAATCCCTTCATAATAATATCTTGTTCAATATGTACACGATATACAGGCTAAATATATATATATATATATATATATATATATATATATATATATATACATATGTATGTATATTATTTCAAGAAAGTTACTTCAAGAGTTGGATGGCAAAGTGAGTATGCAGAATAAATCTTTCTTTAAGGCACTCCCTAAGAAACTGTGGTCTGAGATCAGCCTGTGTGCTCGAACCTAAAGAATTAATTCATTCAGCAGCTAAAACCCATTAGGAAACCTTTACAACTGTCAACGGTTATCAAACAACGCCCTCTATTGGCGAAGGGGTGCAAACGTTCAATTGAAAGGAGAAGACAAATCAGATTCTCATTTTCTTTACAGAAGTAAAAGCCAGTATAAAAAGAGTTTAAAAGTACTTACTGAATTGATGAATGACACTCCTAAAAGTGCCACACAAACACACATAACCGAATATTGATTAGCGTTGTATGAACAACAGACTGTAATAAATATGAATAAGAGACTGTAATAAATATGATTTTAATTTTTATTAATAAATAATTGTTAGGAACGATCGAAGAAGTGATGACGACGTCTAGTGGTAGAGGTCATCTTGTGGTAAAAGCCATGCGTTTATCAAAAAGAAGTGATCTCATGACAATTTCACATCACCCCCCAAGCGTTGCATTTGCGAAAGAGCATAAACGAGTATATACTGTAGCTCCGAAACAGGATTGGTAATATCATGCAACGTTGTTTTCCTTACACTAGATGTCCTAAAAGCCCCGTTTCACATCGAACAGAGAGTTTGCTTTTTCAAATGTGTACATCAAGTCCCGTTGATTTCATTGATTAGGTGGTGAAAAGAATGACGATACCATATAAGCAAAAGCTCTTTATTTGGAGGCAAACAATCTGTGAATGACCGATTCAAATATTGCTTGGAGCACCGCCATTGGCTGTTGTTTTGCATAATTAATGAGCTAGGTCTGGAAATGTCATTCTGTGACTACTCGTTTATAAATATCATTGTGTTTCAAATTCCGTTTTCAACAAAAGTGTGTACAATAAAAACGCTCTGTCTGACTCGTGTTCTCAACGTTAAACGTGAATGTAAATTTCATCACCAACCGTCGTCGGTTGGAGCGTCGCCAGTATGCCGTATAAAAGCAGTCGCGACACCAGCTGGTTGCCACGGTGATCTATCGCCTTGCCCAAGCCAACATGCTACTAGAGTCGCTCGTCAGGGCGCGCTGGGTCTCTGCGCTCGGACAACGGGCTGATGCCGTCGGCGAGCATCAGCTTTTGTTTCTTTTGTACGTCTACAAGAGACACACGTTAATGTGAGAGCTTTACTTGTGTACACATCCATGTGCATCAGAAGAGATGACCTGCATATGCGACACCACACCGACGGCAGGAAGTGAACCCGTCCCACCGGAAGTGCTCCTAAAATCAACATTAGGATTTACATAACAATTGATAAAATCACAAATGTCACACCAAAATGTAACTGTGAAAGAGCAGTTCCAAAATAAATGTAAAGTGGACTCAGGTTTTTCTGAACAGAAAGAACAGAGGGTATCAATGCCATTCTTAAGTCTTTTGAGAAAGCATTTAGACCTGTGTAAAACCTGTGAATTCATTTAAAGGTGATTTCTCTCGCTTTTTTACTATCACTGGCTGAAATATTAATGTTACTTTTAGAAATAAAAGAATCAGGTTGACTTCATGAGGATTGAGGAGTAGACCCCTGCCAATAACATTTCCTTCTCATTTCATGATTTTTTCTCTCTTCTTCAAAACACATCACTTATTTGTATTGCTACTTCATTTATTTTCTTCTCGTGCCTTGCTTCATGCCTGTTTACTTGCATCAATCAGTGCCATTATAAAGTAGCCTATATGAAGACTTTGGTTCCAAAATGAGATAACTCCGTTCATAAAACATTTCTAAAGGCATGTTTTTTATTACGTTATCACGTTTTTGTTGTGTTTTATTGTGTTATCTAGCTTTATTTTTGGAGTTACTATTGCTTAAATCCCTCAATCCCTTCATAATAATATCTTGTTCAATATGTACACGATATACAGGCTAAATATATATATATATATATATATATATATACATATGTATGTATATTAGTTCAAGAAAGTTACTTCAAGAGTTGGATGGCAAAGTGAGTATGCAGAATAAATCTTTCTTTAAGGCACTCCCTAAGAAACTGTGGTCTGAGATCAGCCTGTGTGCTGGAACCTAAAGAATTAATTCATTCAGCAGCTAAAACCCATTAGGAAACCTTTACAACTGTCAACGGTTATCAAACAACGCCCTCGACTGGAGAAGGGGTGCAAACGTTCAATTGAAAGGAGAAGACAAATCAGATTCTCATTTTCTTTACAGAAGTAAAAGCCAGTATAAAAAGAGTTTAAAAGTACTTACTGAATTGATGAATGACACTCCTAAAAGTGCCACACAAACACACATAACCGAATATTGATTAGCGTTGTATGAACAACAGACTGTAATAAATATGAATAAGAGACTGTAATAAATATGATTTTAATTTTTATTAATAAATAATTGTTAGGAACGATCGAAGAAGTGATGACGACGTCTAGTGGTAGAGGTCATCTTGTGGTAAAAGCCATGCGTTTATCAAAAAGAAGATATCTCATGACAATTTCACATCACCCCCCAAGCGTTGCATTTGCGAAAGAGCATAAACGAGTATATACTGTAGCTCCGAAACAGGATTGGTAATATCATGCAACGTTGTTTTCCTTACACTAGATGTCCTAAAAGCCCCGTTTCACATCGAACAGAGAGTTTGCTTTTTCAAATGTGTACATCAAGTCCCGTTGATTTCATTGATTAGGTGGTGAAAAGAATGACGACACGATATAAGCAAAAGCTCTTTATTTGGAGGCAAACAATCTGTGAATGACCGATTCAAATATTGCTTGGAGAACCGCCATTGGCTGTTGTTTTGCATAATTAATGAGCTAGGTCTGGAAATGTCATTCTGTGACTACTCGTTTATAAATATCATTGTGTTTCGAGTTCCGTTTTCAACAAAAGTGTGTACAATAAAAACGCTCTGTCTGACTCGTGTTCTTAACGTTAAACGTGAATGTAAATTTCCTCACCAACCGTCGTCGGTTGGAGCGTCGCCGATATGCCGTATAAAACCAGTCGCGACACCAGCAAGTTGCCACGGTGATCTATCGCCTTGGCCCAAGCCAACATGCTACTAGAGTCGCTCGTAAGGGCGCGCTGGGTCTCTGCGCTCGGACAACGGGCTGATGCCGTCGGCGAGCATCGGCTTTTGTTTCTTTTGTACGTCTACAAGAGACACACGTTAATGTGAGAGCTTTACTACACATCCATGTGCATCAGAAGAGATGACCTGCATATGCGACGCTACACCAACCGCAGGAAGTGAACCCGTCCCACCGGAAGTGCTCGAATCCCTGCCTGAAATATATTTATATATATATCTTTTTTTTTAATTAAATGCTTGTAGAAGATAACAAAAAACAAACATTTACAACAACCATTATCATTGTCAATACAAGCTCCAGATTCCCTCAGTCCAGACTAAATTCCATCAGTCTTCCAATCCAGATTAGGTGCAAAGTCCTTAAACACAGTCACTGTTCTTGTAGCTTTTAAGTTTTTAGAGAACTCAACAGGCTACTCAAAGTACATTTTCAACTGGCATTTAAACCTCAAAAAAAGAGGAGTGCATTTAGACAATTTAGATTTGTGAATGTGAAATTTAGCTAACAGAAAAATAAGGTTTATAAAATAAATATCACTTTTCTTTTCACATTCATGAAAACCAAAAATTACATTTAATGTATGTAAAATCAACATTAGGATTTACATAACAATTGATAAAATCACAAATGTCACACCAAAATGTAACTGTGAAAGAGCAGTTCCAAAATAAATGTAAAGTGGTCTCAGGTTTTTCTGAACAGAAAGAACAGAGTTGTATCAATGCCATTCTTAAGTCTTTTGAGAAAGCATTTAGACCTGTGTAAAACCTGTGAATTCATTTAAAGGTGATTTCTCTCGTTTTATTACTATCCCTGGCTGAAATATTAACGTTACTTTTACAAATAAGAACATCTGGTTGACTTCATGAGGATTGAGGAGTAGACCCCTGCTAATAACATTTCCTTCTCATTTCATGATTTTTTCTCTCTTCTTCAAAACACATCACTTATTTGTATTGCTACTTCATTTATTTTCTTCTCGTGCCTTGCTTCATGCCTGTTTACTTGCATCAATCAGTGCCATTATAAAGTAGCCTATATGAAGACTTTGGTTCCAAAATGAGATAACTCCGTTCATAAAACATTTCTAAAGGCATGTTTTTTATTACGTTATCACGTTTTTGTTGTGTATTATTGTGTTATCTAGCTTTATTTTTGGAGTTACTATTGCTCAAATCCCGGCTGACCCTCTGGCACTGACCCTTTAGAACCCAGTCTATTACGCCCAAGGCGGCTCGGGGTCCGCTGTGGCCTAGTGGTTAAAGCGCTGGGCTTGTGTTCAGAAGGTCGACGATTCAAATCTCAATGCCAGCCAGCACGGGTCATGGATGAAGTGACCTTAACCCTGATTGCTCTGCAGTAATGTGCCACAATTACTGCAGAGTAATCCAACGATCTAAACTGCTTATTAAGCAAACAAAGTCATATCATGTCTATATACTTCAAACAATCTGTGAACGACCGACTCAAATATTGCTTTGTGTGCAGTTGGAGAACCGCCATTGGCTGTTGTTTTGCATAATTAATGAGCTAGGTCTGGAAATGTCATTCTGTGACTACTCGTTTACAAATATCATTGTGTTTCGAGTTCCGTTTTCAACAAAAGTGTGTACAATAAAAATGCTCTGTTCTGTCTGACTCGTGTTCTCAACGTTAAACGTGAATGTACATTTTCTCACCAACCGTCGTCGGCTGTAGCGTCGCCGATGTGCCGTATAAAAGCAGTCGCGACACCTGCTAGATCTGTTCGGGCCGGGGACCTATCGCCTTGACACCAAGCCAACACGCTACTAGAGTCGCTCGTCAGGGCGCGCTTGGTCTCTGCGCTCGGAAACAACGGGCCGATGCCCGTCGGATCGCCGGCGTGCATCGGCTTTTGTTTCTTTTGTACGTCTACAAGAGACACGCGTTAATGTGAGACTCGCTTTACTTGTGTACACATCCATGTGCATCAGAAGAGATGACCTGCATATGAGATAACTCTCATTTCTAAAGGCATGTTTTTTATTATGTTATCATGTTTTTGTTGTGTTTTATTGTGTTATCTAGCTGTATTTTTGGAGTTACTATGGCTTAAATCCCTCAATCCCTTCATAATAATATCTTGTTCAATATGTACACAATATACAGGCTCTCTCTCTCTCTCTCTCTCTCTCTCTCTCTCTCTCTCTCTCTCTATATATATATATATGTATGTATATTAGTTCAAGAAAGTTACTTCAAGAGTTGGATGGCAAAGTGAGTATGCAGAATAAACCTTTCTTTAAGGCACTCCCTAAGAAACTGTGGTCTGAGATCAGCCTGTGTGCTCGAACCTAAAGAATTCAATCATTCAGCAGCTAAAACCCATTAGGAAACCTTTACAACTGTCCACGGTTATCAGACAAAGCCCTCTACTGGCGAAGGGGTGCAAACGTTCAATTGAAAGGAGAAGACAAATCAGATTCTCATTTTCTTTACAGAAGTAAAAGCCAGTATAAAAAGAGTTTAAATGTACTTACTGAATTGATGAATGACACTCCTAAAAGTGCCACACAAACACACATAACCGAATATTGATTAGCGTTGTATGAACAACAGACTGTAATAAATATGATTAAGAGACTGTAATAAATATGATTTTAATTTTTATTAATAAATAATTGTTAGGAACAATCGAAGAAGTGATGACGACCTCTAGTGGTAGAGGTCATCTTGTGGTAAAAGCCATGCGTTTATCAAAAAGAAGTGATCTCATGACAATTTCACATCACCCCCCAAGCGTTGCATTTGCGAAAGAGCATAAACGAGTATATACTGTAGCTCCGAAACAGGATTGGTAATATCATGCAACGTTGTTTTCCTTACACTAGATGTCCTAAAAGCCCCGTTTCACATCGAACAGAGAGTTTGCTTTTTCAAATGTGTACATCAAGTCCCGTTGTTTTCATTGATTAGGTGGTGAAAAGAATGACGATACCATATAAGCAAAAGCTCTTTATTTGGAGGCAAACAATCTGTGAATGACCGATTCAAATATTGCTTGGGGCACCGCCATTGGCTGTTGTTTTGCATAATTAATGAGCTAGGTCTGGAAATGTCATTCTGTGACTACTCGTTTATAAATATCATTGTGTTTCGAGTTCCGTTTTCAACAAAAGTGTCTACAATAAAAACGCTCTGTCTGACTCGTGTTCTCAACGTTAAACGTGAATGTAAATTTCATCACCAACCGTCGTCGGTTGGAGCGTCGCCAGTATGCCGTATAAAAGCAGTCGCGACACCAGCTGGTTGCCACGGTGATCTATCGCCTTGCCCAAGCCAACATGCTACTAGAGTCGCTCGTCAGGGCGCGCTGGGTCTCTGCGCTCGGACAACGGGCTGATGCCGTCGGCGAGCATCAGCTTTTGTTTCTTTTGTACGTCTACAAGAGACACACGTTAATGTGAGAGCTTTACTTGTGTACACATCCATGTGCATCAGAAGAGATGACCTGCATATGCGACACCACACCGACGGCAGGAAGTGAACCCGTCCCACCGGAAGTGCTCCTAAAATCAACATTAGGATTTACATAACAATTGATAAAATCACAAATGTCACACCAAAATGTAACTGTGAAAGAGCAGTTCCAAAATAAATGTAAAGTGGACTCAGGTTTTTCTGAACAGAAAGAACAGAGGGTATCAATGCCATTCTTAAGTCTTTTGAGAAAGCATTTAGACCTGTGTAAAACCTGTGAATTCATTTAAAGGTGATTTCTCTCGCTTTTTTACTATCACTGGCTGAAATATTAATGTTACTTTTAGAAATAAGAGAATCAGGTTGACTTCATGAGGATTGAGGAGTAGACCCCTGCCAATAACATTTCCTTCTCATTTCATGATTTTTTCTCTCTTCTTCAAAACACATCACTTATTTGTATTGCTACTTCATTTATTTTCTTCTCGTGCCTTGCTTCATGCCTGTTTACTTGCATCAATCAGTGCCATTATAAAGTAGCCTATATGAAGACTTTGGTTCCAAAATGAGATAACTCCGTTCATAAAACATTTCTAAAGGCATGTTTTTTATTACGTTATCACGTTTTTGTTGTGTTTTATTGTGTTATCTAGCTTTATTTTTGGAGTTACTATTGCTTAAATCCCTCAATCCCTTCATAATAATATCTTGTTCAATATGTACACGATATACAGGCTAAATATATATATATATATATATATATACATATGTATGTATATTAGTTCAAGAAAGTTACTTCAAGAGTTGGATGGCAAAGTGAGTATGCAGAATAAATCTTTCTTTAAGGCACTCCCTAAGAAACTGTGGTCTGAGATCAGCCTGTGTGCTCGAACCTAAAGAATTAATTCATTCAGCAGCTAAAACCCATTAGGAAACCTTTACAACTGTCAACGGTTATCAAACAACGCCCTCTACTGGCGAAGGGGTGCAAACGTTCAATTGAAAGGAGAAGACAAATCAGATTCTCATTTTCTTTACAGAAGTAAAAGCCAGTATAAAAAGAGTTTAAAAGTACTTACTGAATTGATGAATGACACTCCTAAAAGTGCCACACAAACACACATAACCGAATATTGATTAGCGTTGTATGAACAACAGACTGTAATAAATATGATTAAGAGACTGTAATAAATATGATTTTAATTTTTATTAATAAATAATTGTTAGGAACGATCGAAGAAGTGATGACGACGTCTAGTGGTAGAGGTCATCTTGTGGTAAAAGCCATGCGTTTATCAAAAAGAAGATATCTCATGACAATTTCACATCACCCCCCAAGCGTTGCATTTGCGAAAGAGCATAAACGAGTATATACTGTAGCTCCGAAACAGGATTGGTAATATCATGCAACGTTGTTTTCCTTACACTAGATGTCCTAAAAGCCCCGTTTCACATCGAACAGAGAGTTTGCTTTTTCAAATGTGTACATCAAGTCCCGTTGATTTCATTGATTAGGTGGTGAAAAGAATGACGACACCATATAAGCAAAAGCTCTTTATTTGGAGGCAAACAATCTGTGAATGACCGATTCAAATATTGCTTGGAGAACCGCCATTGGCTGTTGTTTTGCATAATTAATGAGCTAGGTCTGGAAATGTCATTCTGTGACTACTCGTTTATAAATATCATTGTGTTTCGAGTTCCGTTTTCAACAAAAGTGTGTACAATAAAAACGCTCTGTCTGACTCGTGTTCTTAACGTTAAACGTGAATGTAAATTTCCTCACCAACCGTCGTCGGTTGGAGCGTCGCCGATATGCCGTATAAAACCAGTCGCGACACCAGCAAGTTGCCACGGTGATCTATCGCCTTGGCCCAAGCCAACATGCTACTAGAGTCGCTCGTCAGGGCGCGCTGGGTCTCTGCGCTCGGACAACGGGCTGATGCCGTCGGCGAGCATCGGCTTTTGTTTCTTTTGTACGTCTACAAGAGACACACGTTAATGTGAGAGCTTTACTACACATCCATGTACATCAGAAGAGATGACCTGCATATGCGACGCTACACCAACCGCAGGAAGTGAACCCGTCCCACCGGAAGTGCTCGAATCCCTGCCTGAAATATATTTATATATATATCTTTTTTTTTAATTAAATGCTTGTAGAAGATAACAAAAAACAAACATTTACAACAACCATTATCATTGTCAATACAAGCTCCAGATTCCCTCAGTCCAGACTAAATTCCTTCAGTCTTCCAATCCAGATTAGGTGCAGCAAAGTCCTTAAACACAGTCACTGTTCTTGTAGCTTTTAAGTTTTTAGAGAACTCAACAGGCTACTCAAAGTACATTTTCAACTCGCATTTAAACCTCAAAAAAAGAGGAGTGCATTTAGACAATTTAGATTTGTGAATGTGAAATTTAGCTAACAGAAAAATAAGGTTTATAAAATAAATATCACTTTTCTTTTCACATTCATGAAAACCAAAAATTACATTTAATGTATGTAAAATCAACATTAGGATTTACATAACAATTGATAAAATCACAAATGTCACACCAAAATGTAACTGTGAAAGAGCAGTTCCAAAATAAATGTAAAGTGGTTTCAGGTTTTTCTGAACAGAAAGAACACACTGTAACCCTTTACTGTAAATTTACAGCGAATTTCGTACAGAATTGTACTGTATTTCTATAATACAGTATTAGGCTGTATCTTTTACAGAACAGCTGTAAATATACAGCACATTTCTGTTTTCATTCCGCTAAATTCATAATACAGTATCATACTGTAAATGCATTGCATTGTGGGATCGATTTTATTCGCGCTCAATTCGGATGAGACAGTTCAGGAAAACTTGATGTGCCAGCGGTTCTGACGAATATTTATTCCTTCGCTGTATATAAAGAGTTTTTGTGAATTTGTAACTTTTGTTAGCTTTGGTTCGTCTAAACTTTCGTTAGCTTTGGTTCGTGTGAGCTTAGTTTCGTGTGTTAGCTTTGGTTCGTCTTAACTTTCGTTAGCTTTGGTTGGTGTGAGCTTCGTTTCGTGTAAACTTTTGTTAGCTTTGGTTCGTCTAAACTTTCGTTAGCTTTGGTTCGTGTGAGCTTCGTTTCGTGTAAACTTTTGTTAGCTTTGGTTCGTCTTAACTTTCGTTAGCTTTGGTTCGTGTGAGCTTCGTTTCGTGTAAGTTGCCTGAGTGACGCAGCAGAAACTGTTAACGTGACATGAACTTCATGAAGACAGGAGGAAGAATATCTCACGCGTCTGTGACCAAAAGTGGATTTTAGAGAGTGTTCAACTGATAGATACGGTAAGACAATCTATATTTATTTATTTATTGCTTTCGGATTTCTACATTGTTTACACGAATAGTTTCATTTTGCGAACATGGTTTTGTACCGCGAAAAAAACCCACTCCACCTGTTTACCAAGTAACTTAACTTCGATATTTCACATACGAAGCATACCATTTCAGTTGCATGACTTGCTTTTATATTGATTTATAAATACCTCGACGATAAAAAAATCACCCGTTCCACCTATTTACCTAGTTTGATTTTGCAAATGTGGTTTTCTACCGCGAAAAAAACCCCACACCAATACTAGCAATACTAAATAAAAGCAACACTTTACCAATTAACTTCGATATTTCACATCATACCATTTCAGTTGCATGACCTGCTTTTATATATATATATATATATATATTTGTATATACCCCGAAAATATAAATCACTTTTCCCACCTCTTTACGAAGTAACAATCACATATAGACAACATTTACATTGTCATTTGGATGATCTGCTTTTTATTAATGTTTTTTTCTTTTCAGGTTTTATAATCTGATGACAATCCAGTGCTAAAGTAAGTGCTAAAGTAAGTGCTGTGTCTAGTCCACGTGCAAAAATGCCATGCTGTCAGTTCTGCGATGATTCTTTTGAAACATTGTCAGCATTTTGCCAGCACATGAAAATCCATAGTCATGTTCCAAATTCCGTTTTCAAATGTGGTATTCCTGATTGCTCCAGAAAATTTAAAAAGTTCACTGCTTTCAAGGCTCACATATTCAGGGATCACAAAGACAGGCCCTCAAAGACATCTTTTGAGCAGTTAGGAATTGATACCTTAGTGTGTGATATTGGCACATGTCAAGAAAAGTGCAGTGATTTGAAAAACTTTGTTTTACACTTGAAAAATCACATCAAAGAAGGCACCAGAGTGCCATGTCCATTTACATGTAATAAACAATTTTCTGTAGCATCTACATTGACTTCACATTTATCCAGAAATCATCGAAACTCTTCAGCAGAAAGGTTGCGTCATAGTATACTGCAGTCAAATGTTTCAGTACAAATTTCGCATGGTGAGGCATCTAACATGGCAGAACGCTCACATCCACTGCCTGAATTTTTTGATTGTGGCGATGGCATAGAGCAGTTGGAGAATGCACTTTTGCCAGATAATGCAGATGAATCTCTTTTTTTGAAAAACATGGCTCTGTTTTATCTCAAGTTACAGGCAAAGCATATCCTCCCAACCTCTGTGATTCAGTCGGTAATTGAGGGGATGCAAGACATCCATGATATTAGCCAGTCTCATTTGCTACTCAAGCTAGGGGAAAAATTGACTGCGCTTGGTATTTCTGAAAATGATGTAAAGAGCGTTGTTGATGTCTTGCAAACTGATGATCTTTTTCGGAGGTCTAATATTAATACACTTAGCACTGATAAGAGGAGAAAGTCTTTTTTTAAAGACAATTTTAAGTTTGTGGAGCCTGTCCCGGTCTGTCTTGGTCAAAATGAATCTGGCAAGGAAAGCTTTGCTCAATACATTCCTATAAAGAAAAGCTTAGAAGCACTTTTCTGTTGTAAATCCGTGATAGAACAACATAATAATTCACGATCTGAAGTCAGAGCAAAAGATATCCTCTCTGATGTATGGGATGGCAACAATATTGCTGAAAATATGTTGTTCAAAAATGATGACGATTCATTAGCTTTAATCTTGTACGAAGATGCTTTTGAAGTTGCCAATCCACTTGGTTCTGGTAAGAAAAAGCACAAAATTCTTGCCGTGTACATGACTCTTGCAAACTTGCTGCCTCACTGTAGATCAGGCATTGACCCTATTCAGCTAGTTCTGCTGTGTAGGGAGCAAGATTTTCGATTCTTTGGACAAGATTTGGTCTTTGCCACTCTGATAAAAGACCTTAAAGACATTGAGGAAAATGGTGTCGAGTTAGCGGATGGGAAGGTGCACAAAGGTACATTGTGTGCCATAGCTGGCGATAACCTTGGATCGCATTACATTGGTGGTTTTGTTGAGAATTTCAGTAGAAGTAAAAACTTTTGCAGATACTGTGAAATTGACCGCCCGACATTTAACTCAGATCCCCTAACAAAGGCATTAACAAGAACTGTGGAGTCGTACAAGCAAAATCTTAATGATTTGGATCAAACTGAAATTGCAAATGGGGTCAAACGTAATTCTCCCTTTAATGACCTGAAATATTTTCATGTTTGCCAGCCAGGATTACCTCCCTGTCTGGGACACGATCTTTTTGAAGGCGTTGTGTCATTTGACCTGGCTTTGTATATCGATCATCTTGTGAATCGGGAGAAACAGTTCACATACACTGACCTAAATCGTCGTATTAACCAGTTCAAGTATCTTGGGAATGACGCGCGTGATAAACCAGTTGAGGTGACTCCTGGTACTGGGAAATTAAGCGGACACGCAGTTCAGAATTGGTGCCTTCTCCGGCTTTTACCTCTTTTGGTTGGGGAAAAGATTGTCAGTCCAACTGAAAATGAGGTATGGCAGTTAGTACTTCAAATCAGACAGATAGTAGAGCTCATCTGTGCTCCTTCCATTAATATTGGTCAGATTGCATATCTATCAGTGCTAATAGAGGAGTATATTGAGACACGAAAGGTGGTTTTTCCAAACCACCCCCTTAAGCCAAAGCACCACTACCTGTGTCATTATGCTGAGCTCACTGGTCATTTTGGTCCACTTATTCGCCTGTGGACGCTACGCTTTGAAAGCAAGCACTCATACTTTAAACAGTGTGCAAGAAAACTGCACAATTTCAAGAACCTGAGTGCTACATTGGCAGAGAGACATCAACTTCTGCAGGCTTACCTAAATGCTGGAAGCCCTTTCCCTGAAAATGTTGTGGCAGAAAAGGGAATAGAGTTTCATGTTAATGACTACAATGATGACATTGGAGGATCTGTTGCTTGTCTTAACTTTCAGCCAGGGAATACAGTAGCATGTAATGAAGTGATTGTAAAGGGCACCCTTTACAAAAAAAACATGCATGTTGTTTTGCAGAAGAATGATGAGGGAATTATATTTGGGAACATTCAGTTAATTCTTGTAAATGACAATTGCAATGTGTATTTTGTCACAAAGAAAAGTCAGTCATTTTGTCTTATAGACCAGGGTATTCATTGCTTGACACCACAAGATCAAGGCTACCTATGCATAAATCAAGACAGCCTACTGGATTACTATCCTTTGCCTGAATACTCATTGTGTGGCTTGTCAGTAATTGTTCTCCATCATTCCTTCCCAATTCTAGAATAATGTCTGGAATGAAAGAAGTCCTGAAAGATGCTGTATTGTTGGTGTTGCCAAGCCTATCTCAAGAGGTTACCAACCAGCTTGTTGAGAAGCTCATGGACCAAGGTGTCGAAGGCTTGGATGATTTGGTTTATGTAAAAGAAGATGACATTTTGGAGTTTATACGACCCATCCAATGCAGAAAACTTCTTAGTTCCTGGCAAAATCAAGGTAAAAATAATGTAAAAAAACACACACGAATATAGTACATTCAAATTTAAAGGATTTATTCACCCAAAAATGAAAACTTTAATGTCATGAATTACTCACCCTCATGTTATTCCAAACAAGCAAGACAATCTTTCATTTTCAGTAAACAAATAAATTAATTGATTTAATTGAAGAACTTTTGTCACTCCATCCAGGGATGTCAAACTGAGTTCCTGGAGGGCAACAAGCCTGCAGAGTTTAGCTTGAACCCTAATTAAACACACCTGATCAGTTAATCAAGTCCTTCAGGCTTAATTGAAAACTGCAGGTGTGTGTGTTGAAGCAGGGTTGGAACTAAACTCTGTAGGGCTGAGGCCCTCGAGGAACTGAGTTTGACACATGTGCAACACCAGTGGTGTAACCTCTATTTTAAGAAGCAACATGAGTGTGTTGTTTCCGCATCCAAAAATCTTCATTTGCACAATATTAATCTCCAAGGCATGTTCATGCTAATGCATGCCATGCTGTGTTGACATGAGAGCAGACATTGTAGTGTGAACAGACATTGGAGATAAATAAAGTGGTACATAATATTTTTAGATTTTGGGGGTAAACAAAGCACTTGTCGAATTAAGGTAAAACCATATGGATTACTATAGTGACAGTGGGAGTTACGTATAATGTCTATAGAGGGACAGAAGTCTATTGGATTTTATCAAAAATATCTACATTTATGTACCAAAGTGATCAAAAGTCTTACTGGTTTGGAATGACGTGAGGGTGAAAAATTTATGACAGAATGTTTACATTTTGTGTGAACTATCCCTTTTTTCTGTTACAATGCACTCCAGTACTGTTTATGGTGTAATTTGAGGCAATAACTGATTATTTATATATATATATATATATTTATACACACAGAACATCAAAACTGCACAGTCGTACTGCCACCTGCTGAGGTTCTTCCCTCAGTTCCCCCCGAAACAAACTCTACTCTTGGTTTAGCTCCATCAAGCTCCTCAAGGCCAACATCAAGCAGTTTAGCATCAACCAGTGCGTCACATTCATGGACTGAAAATTTCCAAGTTCCATGGAATTTAATGCCAGCTGGTATAAAGAGTGCTGTTGAGAATGGACAGAGACCTTCTCCTTCTGACCGAAGACAAATGATTCGAATCCTTGCTGACGAAATGAAAAAACATGACACAAACCCCACCAGATCACAGTGTCTTACTGTTAGTCGCAAAATAGTGAGCCAGTATCCAAAGTCTTTTGCTGACATGTTGGGTGACAAGCAGGTTGGGGTTGGCTATGAATCTGTTCTTTCACAGCTGAAAGTACGCATAGAGCACCTGAATCGAACAAATACACTAAATCATCATAGGATCCAAAGAAGTGACACCGGAACTACTAGAAAACGAAGTTCCACTGACTCGTATGGTTGTACAAGATGGCAGCCTGCTCTTCCAGCTGGTGAAAGTTATGACAGTCTTGAAGTGAAACGTCAGAAGATGGAGGAGATGCATCTTCATGAAGGAATCTCTGGAGTAGAGAGAGGAGACGTTTGCAAGCTCATGGAGGGAACCTATTGGCTTCAGCGTCACATGATCAATGCAACCCCATCCCCTACAATTGCAGATATAAAAACTAAATGGCCATATCTCTTCACACAGAGGCATATATATGGACATTTTGAACAGCTTACTGACAAAAAAGTGCTTAGATGTTTGGAATTGTCTATTCAGGAGTGTGGACAAATCATAATTGAATTTTTCAAAAGCAAACCAACCAATGATGACATTCGAAGCATTCTCTCCAGAGGTGAAAATGATGTGGATGCCATGGTCATACAACTACTCCTTGCACACTTCAAAGAGAAGTTGGATGGTGTTTTCCTTCAAGCAGATGTAAGTAGAGATTATTCAACCAATCTAATTAACTGTACTCTCTTTAATGGTTTGGTTCTGTTCATCATGGTTGTGCTGTCTCTTTTAAAAAAAAACAGGAATTTGCGACTCCATCTGATGTCCAGCAATCTCTTCATTTGCCAGAGAGTCCACGCCTTATTTTTCTTGGTATGTAAACATTAAAGTAATTTTACCCCAAAATTGAAAGCAAGTCATCATTTACCCGCCCCACTGTAAAAGTTTTTGACTTACCTACTATTTATTTTTTTGTTTCCAGTCGTTTTTCTATCTAGTAAATTATTCTTGATGTTAAACTTGAAGATATTTCATCTGGAAACAAGACAAAATAGTAACCAAGAAAAGGAGTTTTGGAGTGGGGTGTTGTTCCAAAATCGTATAATTTCAGGCATAGAGTGGTGATGGTATGAGAAATATAAAACAGATTTTAATTGGCATGAAATGTATGGAAGAATCAACTTTTGCAATAAGCTAAATTGTGTGGTTGTGAAGTCCAGCTAATTAACTCTAACACTTTCATTTAACCAGGGGAAACTATTCCTCTAAATAGGAAATTACTCATATAAATTAAATTATAGTATCACTGTATTGATGAACCCTACCAAAAAACACTACTTAGGCAAAATGAAATGGTGTATTATGTGAATGGTGTATCAGATTTCTTTTAACAGTTATGTAGAATTATGAAAAGACAACTACATAGAACCCCAATTTTTTTATTATTATTACTTTTTTATTCAGTTTTTTATTTTTATAACAGGTCAATCTCTGAGCAACCAGCGCTGGATGTAAAGTTTGGAGGGTCAAGTTGTGTGTGAAGGAGCACAGCCCACCTTCATCACCGGCCTGGCAGCGCTGTTTGCCTCCTTCTATAATTTCAATTTACAGTACCAGGAAGAGGCAGCATGCACCCTTGAGTTTGTTCAAAGGTAAGTCATTATCATATTTGCCATTCATATATTTTAGACTGAATTGACACTAACCTTGTCTTGACAGTATTTGTTAAGAACTTCATTTTTTTATAAACGTTTTGTACAGCTGACTACTGGGAATAACAATACGGACCTGGTTTCACACACTGACAAACACATAGTTTTTGTCTTGTTTCCAGTCGCAAAAAAAAACCTCACTTAATTTGGATTTATAAATACACAAGACATAATATCTTATCATATTTTACATATCTAGTAAATGCATCTTGATTTAAGATTTTTTAGATATGTGGACTGGAAATCAGACAAAAAGAAAGCATTTTTTGCAGTGCAGACAGGGCTTAGCTTAAGCCAGGTTTTAGTAAAATTAGGGTATTTAAAAGGATGGTTCGGAGTAAAATAAACCTTGGGTCATTCACCATTACATTGAACCAAACCCCGCCAGAAGCCTTTTTCCCCTTGACGGAACAATAGCTCAACAACTTTTTGCTCAAGGTCATGGTGGAAAGGACCCTATAGGTTGATTTTTTTTTTTTAATTATAAAATAAAGTAACAAATATGGACTGGATTCGGCAATGTGTACTCTTTATGGTTAGTAAGCTGGGTGAATAGTCGTTAAAACAGACCTCTCTCTGTCTCTCTATACACAGTCTATAATATTTAATTAGATTTTTCTTTTCTGCCTTTTAGACGCTTTGTTGACATCAATCCTGAACGTGGATCGAAAGCAAAAAAAGGAAAAGTGACTTCAAAGAGAACCGGACAAATTGTGCAAAGAAAGAACACCACTGTTAGCCCACCAGTTTCCTCACTTCTGCGAAAACTTGCAGACTTTGAATGGAACTTTGTTTAGATCCTGTCAGCAAGTACATTTAGTAAATAAGGTTACTGCATCGTTAACTCATAAAAATACAACTGGCATTTCAGCCAATTTGCGGTTCTATTTTTCTTTTTTTACTCTTTCTAGCACTTTAGATTTCTGGATTTTTTTACATTTCTTAAAAGTTGACAAGATTAATATATTATAAAGTGTTAAGTGTTTAACTGTATGTTTAAAAAAAACAGCTAGCGTTTCAGCCAAATGTGTTCGCATCAAGTGTCTGGTAATTGCTTTTAAAATAAATGTTTTAAAACCCAGAGAATGTTGTTGGTTTCTATTTTCAAGTTCAATGTATAATGTTTTCCCTATAAAAATATATATTTTTTGATAACAATATAATTCCGTAAAAGTACAGCACTGTACTGTAAAAGCTGGGTACGGTATTCTGTAAAAATACAGTATGTGGCTGGCAACCCAGCTGCCAGAATTTTACTGTAATTTTACAGCACAACGGTTTACAGAACTAGTACTGTAAATTTTAATAACAGTACTAGATCTGTAAAAATACAGTATGTGGCTGGCAACCCAGCTGCCAGTATTTTACTGTAATTTTACAGCACAACGGTTTACAGAACTAGTACTGTAAATTTTAATAACAGTACTAGATCTGTAAAAATACAGTATGTGGCTGGCAACCCAGCTGCCAGTATTTTACTGTAATTTTACAGTGAAAAGTTTTACAGTGCAGAGTTGTATCAATGCCATTCTTAATTCTTTTGAGAAAGCATTTAGACCTGTGTAAAACCTGTGAATTCATTTAAAGGTGATTTCTCTCGTTTTATTACTATCACTGGCTGAAATATTAACGTTACTTTTACAAATAAGAGCATCTGGTTGACTTCATGAGGATTGAGGAGTAGACCCCTGCCAATAACATTTCCTTCTCATTTCATGATTTTTTCTCTCTTCCTCAAAACACATCACTTATTTGTATTGCTACTTCATTTATTTTCTTCTCGTGCCTTGCTTCATGCCTGTTTACTTGCATCAATCAGTGCCATTATAAAGTAGCCTATATGAAGACTTTGGTTCCAAAATGAGATAACTCTGTTCATAAAACATTTCTAAAGGCATGTTTTTTATTACGTTATCACGTTTTTGTTGTGTTTTATTGTGTTATATTTTTGGAGTTACTATTGCTTAAATCCCTCAATCCCTTCATAATAATATCTTGTTCAATATGTACACGATATACAGGCTAAATATATATATATATATATATATATATATATATATATACATATATATACATATGTATGTATATTAGTTCAAGAAAGTTACTTCAAGAGTTGGATGGCAAAGTGAGTATGCAGAATAAATCTTTCTTTAAGGCACTCCCTAAGAAACTGTGGTCTGAGATCAGCCTGTGTGCTCGAACCTAAAGAATTAATTCATTCAGTAGCTAAAACCCATTAGGAAACCTTTACAACTGTCAACGGTTATCAAACAACGCCCTCGACTGGCGAAGGGGTGCAAACGTTCAATTGAAAGGAGAAGACAAATCAGATTCTCATTTTCTTTACAGAAGTAAAAGCCAGTATAAAAAGAGTTTAAAAGTACTTACTGAATTGATGAATGACACTCCTAAAAGTGCCACACAAACACACATAACCGAATATTGATTAGCGTTGTATGAACAACAGACTGTAATAAATATGATTAAGAGACTGTAATAAATATGATTTTAATTTTTATTAATAAATAATTGTTAGGAACGATCGAAGAAGTGATGACGACGTCTAGTGGTAGAGGTCATCTTGTGGTAAAAGCCATGCGTTTATCAAAAAGAAGATATCTCATGACAATTTCACATCACCCCCCAAGCGTTGCATTTGCGAAAGAGCATAAACGAGTATATACTGTAGCTCCGAAACAGGATTGGTAATATCATGCAACGTTGTTTTCCTTACACTAGATGTCCTAAAAGCCCCGTTTCACATCGAACAGAGAGTTTGCTTTTTCAAATGTGTACATCAAGTCCCGTTGATTTCATTGATTAGGTGGTGAAAAGAATGACGACACGATATAAGCAAAAGCTCTTTATTTGGAGGCAAACAATCTGTGAATGACCGATTCAAATATTGCTTGGAGAACCGCCATTGGCTGTTGTTTTGCATAATTAATGAGCTAGGTCTGGAAATGTCATTCTGTGACTACTCGTTTATAAATATCATTGTGTTTCGAGTTCCGTTTTCAACAAAAGTGTGTACAATAAAAACGCTCTGTCTGACTCGTGTTCTCAACGTTAAACGTGAATGTAAATTTCATCACCAACCGTCGTCGGTTGGAGCGTCGCCAGTATGCCGTATAAAAGCAGTCGCGACACCAGCTGGTTGCCACGGTGATCTATCGGCTTGCCCAAGCCAACATGCTACTAGAGTCGCTCGTCAGGGCGCGCTGGGTCTCTGCGCTCGGACAACGGGCTGATGCCGTCGGCGAGCATCAGCTTTTGTTTCTTTTGTACGTCTACAAGAGACACACGTTAATGTGAGAGCTTTACTTGTGTACACATCCATGTGCATCAGAAGAGATGACCTGCATATGCGACACCACACCGACGGCAGGAAGTGAACCAGTCCCACCGGAAGTGCTCCTAAAATCAACATTAGGATTTACATAACAATTGATAAAATCACAAATGTCACACCAAAATGTAACTGTGAAAGAGCAGTTCCAAAATAAATGTAAAGTGGTCTCAGGTTTTTCTGAACAGAAAGAACAGAGGGTATCAATGCCATTCTTAAGTCTTTTGAGAAAGCATTTAGACCTGTGTAAAACCTGTGAATTCATTTAAAGGTGATTTCTCTCGCTTTTTTACTATCACTGGCTGAAATATTAATGTTACTTTTAGAAATAAGAGAATCAGGTTGACTTCATGAGGATTGAGGAGTAGACCCCTGCCAATAACATTTCCTTCTCATTTCATGATTTTTTCTCTCTTCTTCAAAACACATCACTTATTTGTATTGCTACTTCATTTATTTTCTTCTCGTGCCTTGCTTCATGCCTGTTTACTTGCATCAATCAGTGCTAGGGCTGCACAATTAATCGAATTTTAATCACGATCACTATTTTGGCTTCCCACGATCAAATTCGCGTGATCGAGCGATATTTAAAATGCGTCATTCATTTACGCTTTGTATTAAAGTTTTTTTTTTTTTTTAAAGCCAGTCTAGCGCGCTGTAAAGCCGCTGTCTGATCACGTGCGTCCATGCACCAATAAGAGTTGTTCCCTGCAGCGCGCAGCAGCTCAGTCAGTTTCCAGATGTAGACAGTCACAGACAGAAGAAAGAGTAGCGTGAGGAAAATACCACAACAGATAGCAGGCTATAATCTATCTTAACAAAGAAAAAATGTCTAACGTAGCAGAGGGAGCGGCCGAGGGGCTTGTCCCGAGAATCGGATCGTCATCCATTGTGTGGAAACATTTTGGGTTTCAGGCAAGTGACACAAAACAAGAACAGGTCATATGCAAAGAGTGCCATAAAGTTGTTTTGGCACCACAAAGCAACACAACGAACCTCTTTAACCACTTAAAAAAACACCATAAAGTTCAATACGATGAATGTATGAGGGCGAAGAAATGCGTTGCAAAGACTAATCATCCCACAACATCAACTCAGACATCCATCGAAGCGAGCCTCTTTAGCGCATCACCATACCCATCCACCTCCCAAAGACACAGTGAAATAACGAATGCAGTCGCATTTCATTTGGCTAAAGACATGTGCTCAATAAACACGGTGACAAACGAAGGCTTCAAATTCTTGGTCAACACTCTGGATAAACGATACGTGATCCCCTCGCGTAATTATTTTTCAAAGGTGGCACTACCTGCGATGTACAGAAAACGCAGAGGGGAAATAGAGCGTGATCTTGCCAATATAAAGTACTTTGCAACTTTTCGGCATTGTTCTTCTGCCTTGAAATGTTCTTATTTGGTTACATTCTGTTATGGAATATTTGTTTCTTATTGATTGTATATTTTATTTTTAGTTTTATTCACATCCATTATGCAGGTACAACTTAAGTTTATATTTTGCTTCCTAAAATATATTTACACATTGTAAAATGTAAAATAGTGCCCTGTTGAAGTTTTGCTACATTTTCTTTATTGTTTTAATTTATTTTAATTTATTCTTTAAGGAGATTCACTGAATTTTGGTGAATAAGAGGACCTATTTTATTTTGATGCACATATCTGTACATTAGCAGGAATGTTGCACAATATGGATGTGAAGGCAGGAAATGTAATTAGCTTGTGTGACAATAAAAAATTGTTTTGGTTAAAATCAACAAATAATCGTGCTAATTAATCGTGATCTCAATATTGATCAAAATAATCGTGATTGTCATTTTGGCCCTTATCGTGCAGCCCTAATCAGTGCCATTATAAAGTAGCCTATATGAAGACTTTGGTTCCAAAATGAGATAACTCCGTTCATAAAACATTTCTAAAGGCATGTTTTTTATTACGTTATCACGTTTTTGTTGTGTTTTATTGTTATTCTGCCCTCGCATGTACGACGTCTGATTTGTACAGCTAGACAGATAGTTAACAGCAATGAAGAGAAACTCCAGACTTCTTATTGAGGAATGATGTTTTATCTTTTGAACTCTTTTCTTCCTCAGTTTTATTTCTTAGTGTTTTCTCCATTTAAGTCTGTAAGAATGAAATAATAAACAGAAAATAACATTACAAAAGTGTAACATCTGAAGTGTCTCTTACACAATAAACATGAATTACCCAGTAACTCTCTATACAGTATACAGCATTCTCTATATCAACACTTTCACACAATAAACTACAGGTGTCCTTAATGTATAGTAATAAAACAAACATCCGCAATATCACCAAACTACCTGTTAGACTGTTACATGTATAATATATATACGAATCAACAGATGTAAATAAATCAACTACTTAATCTAAGGCGAAACGTCGAGGCTCGTTGCTGAGCAGATAAATCAGCGAGTCAGAAAACAAAAAAGCTTCAAACTAGAGCATACGCGATGAAACTGAAAGAGTCACGAACGTAATAACACACATTACTTAAAGTAAACATACATCATACAGAAACCACAATTCTGACGAAAAAAGGACTTACAGACAAAGATTTAACCAAACTCTGTGATGACGCAGACACGAGGGTGATTTCCGCACTGTTGCTCGGCTCGAACGCTTGCCCGTACTAACGGGTCCGACTAGGAAACAAATTAAAACGCCGAAGGGCGGAACAATTGTGTTATCTAGCTTTATTTTTGGAGTTACTATTGCTTAAATCCCTCAATCCCTTCATAATAATATCTTGTTCAATATGTACACGATATACAGGCTAAATATATATATATATACATATGTATGTATATTAGTTCAAGAAAGTTACTTCAAGAGTTGGATGGCAAAGTGAGTATGCAGAATAAATCTTTCTTTAAGGCACTCCCTAAGAAACTGTGGTCTGAGATCAGCCTGTGTGCTCGAACCTAAAGAATTAATTCATTCAGCAGCTAAAACCCATTAGGAAACCTTTACAACTGTCCACGGTTATCAAACAACGCCCTCTACTGGCGAAGGGGTGCAAACGTTCAATTGAAAGGAGAAGACAAATCAGATTCTCATTTTCTTTACAGAAGTAAAAGCCAGTATAAAAAGAGTTTAAAAGTACTTACTGAATTGATGAATGACACTCCTAAAAGTGCCACACAAACACACATAACCGAATATTGATTAGCGTTGTATGAACAACAGACTGTAATAAATATGAATAAGAGACTGTAATAAATATGATTTTAATTGTTATTAATAAATAATTGTTAGGAACGATCGAAGAAGTGATGACGACGTCTAGTGGTAGAGGTCATCTTGTGGTAAAAGCCATGCGTTTATCAAAAAGAAGATATCTCATGACAATTTCACATCACCCCCCAAGCGTTGCATTTGCGAAAGAGCATAAACGAGTATATACTGTAGCTCCGAAACAGGATTGGTAATATCATGCAACGTTGTTTTCCTTACACTAGATGTCCTAAAAGCCCCGTTCCACATCGAACAGAGAGTTTGCTTTTACAAATGTGTACATCAAGTCCCGTTGATTTCATTGATTAGGTGGTGAAAAGAATGACGACACGATATAAGCAAAAGCTCTTTATTTGGAGGCAAACAATCTGTGAATGACCGATTCAAATATTGCTTGGAGAACCGCCATTGGCTGTTGTTTTGCATAATTAATGAGCTAGGTCTGGAAATGTCATTCTGTGACTACTCGTTTATAAATATCATTGTGTTTCGAGTTCCGTTTTCAACAAAAGTGTGTACAATAAAAACGCTCTGTCTGACTCGTGTTGTCAACGTTAAACGTGAATGTAAATTTCATCACCAACCGTCGTCGGTTGGAGCGTCGCCAGTATGCCGTATAAAAGCAGTCGCGACACCAGCTGATTGCCACGGTGATCTATCGCCTTGCCCAAGCCAACATGCTACTAGAGTCGCTCGTCAGGGCGCACTGGGTCTCTGCGCTCGGACAACGGGCTGATGCTGTCGGCGAGCATCAGCTTTTGTTTCTTTTGTACGTCTACAAGAGACACACGTTAATGTGAGAGCTTTACTTGTGTACACATCCATGCGCATCAGAAGAGATGACCTGCATATGCGACGCTACACCAACCGCAGGAAGTGAACCCGTCCCACCGGAAGTGCTCGAATCCCTGCCTGAAATATATTTATATATATATCTTTTTTTTTAATTAAATGCTTGTAGAAGATAACAAAAAACAAACATTTACAACAACCATTATCATTGTCAATACAAGCTCCAGATTCCCTCAGTCCAGACTAAATTCCTTCAGTCTTCCAATCCAGATTAGGTGCAAAGTCCTTAAACACAGTCACTGTTCTTGTAGCTTTTAAGTTTTTAGAGAACTCAACAGGCTACTCAAAGTACATTTTCAACTCGCATTTAAACCTCAAAAAAAGAGGAGTGCATTTAGACAATTTAGATTTGTGAATGTGAAATTTAGCTAACAGAAAAATAAGGTTTATAAAATAAATATCACTTTTCTTTTCACATTCATGAAAACCAAAAATTACATTTAATGTATGTAAAATCAACATTAGGATTTACATAACAATTGATAAAATCACAAATGTCACACCAAAATGTAACTGTGAAAGAGC
Source organism: Barbatula barbatula (assembly GCF_947034865.1). NCBI lineage: Eukaryota > Metazoa > Chordata > Actinopteri > Cypriniformes > Nemacheilidae > Barbatula > Barbatula barbatula. The sequence continues at coordinate 5,346,283 of NC_136773.1, forward strand.
AGTTCCAAAATAAATGTAAAGTGGACTCAGGTTTTTCTGAACAGAAAGAACAGAGGGTATCAATGCCATTCTTAAGTCTTTTGAGAAAGCATTTAGACCTGTGTAAAACCTGTGAATTCATTTAAAGGTGATTTCTCTCGTTTTATTACTATCCCTGGCTGAAATATTAACGTTACTTTTACAAATAAGAGCATCTGGTTGACTTCATGAGGATTGAGGAGTAGACCCCTGCTAATAACATTTCCTTCTCATTTCATGATTTTTTCTCTCTTCTTCAAAACACATCACTTATTTGTATTGCTACTTCATTTATTTTCTTCTCGTGCCTTGCTTCATGCCTGTTTACTTGCATCAATCAGTGCCATTATAAAGTAGCCTATATGAAGACTTTGGTTCCAAAATGAGATAACTCCGTTCATAAAACATTTCTAAAGGCATGTTTTTTATTACGTTATCACGTTTTTGTTGTGTTTTATTGTGTTATCTAGCTTTATTTTTGGAGTTACTATTGCTTAAATCCCTCAATCCCTTCATAATAATATCTTGTTCAATATGTACACGATATACAGGCTAAATATATATATATATATATATATATATATATATATATATATATATACATATGTATGTATATTAGTTCAAGAAAGTTACTTCAAGAGTTGGATGGCAAAGTGAGTATGCAGAATAAATCTTTCTTTAAGGCACTCCCTAAGAAACTGTGGTCTGAGATCAGCCTGTGTGCTCGAACCTAAAGAATTAATTCATTCAGCAGCTAAAACCCATTAGGAAACCTTTACAACTGTCAACGGTTATCAAACAACGCCCTCTACTGGCGAAGTGGTGCAAACGTTCAATTGAAAGGAGAAGACAAATCAGATTCTCATTTTCTTTACAGAAGTAAAAGCCAGTATAAAAAGAGTTTAAAAGTACTTACTGAATTGATGAATGACACTCCTAAAAGTGCCACACAAACACACATAACCGAATATTGATTAGCGTTGTATGAACAACAGACTGTAATAAATATGATTAAGAGACTGTAATAAATATGATTTTAATTTTTATTAATAAATAATTGTTAGGAACGATCGAAGAAGTGATGACGACGTCTAGTGGTAGAGGTCATCTTGTGGTAAAAGCCATGCGTTTATCAAAAAGAAGATATCTCATGACAATTTCACATCACCCCCCAAGCGTTGCATTTGCGAAAGAGCATAAACGAGTATATACTGTAGCTCCGAAACAGGATTGGTAATATCATGCAACGTTGTTTTCCTTACACTAGATGTCCTAAAAGCCCCGTTTCACATCGAACAGAGAGTTTGCTTTTTCAAATGTGTACATCAAGTCCCGTTGATTTCATTGATTAGGTGGTGAAAAGAATGACGACACGATATAAGCAAAAGCTCTTTATTTGGAGGCAAACAATCTGTGAATGACCGATTCAAATATTGCTTGGAGAACCGCCATTGGCTGTTGTTTTGCATAATTAATGAGCTAGGTCTGGAAATGTCATTCTGTGACTACTCGTTTATAAATATCATTGTGTTTCGAGTTCCGTTTTCAACAAAAGTGTGTACAATAAAAACGCTCTGTCTGACTCGTGTTCTTAACGTTAAACGTGAATGTAAATTTCCTCACCAACCGTCGTCGGTTGGAGCGTCGCCGATATGCCGTATTAAAGCAGTCGCGACACCAGCAAGTTGCCACGGTGATCTATCGCCTTGGCCCAAGCCAACATGCTACTAGAGTCGCTCGTCAGGGCGCGCTGGGTCTCTGCGCTCGGACAACGGGCTGATGCCGTCGGCGAGCATCGGCTTTTGTTTCTTTTGTACGTCTACAAGAGACACACGTTAATGTGAGAGCTTTACTACACATCCATGTGCATCAGAAGAGATGACCTGCATATGCGACGCTACACCAACCGCAGGAAGTGAACCCGTCCCACCGGAAGTGCTCGAATCCCTGCCTGAAATATATTTATATATATCTTTTTTTTAATTAAATGCTTGTAGAAGATAACAAAAACAAACATTTACAACAACCATTACCATTGTCAATACAAGCTCCAGATTCCCTCAGTCCAGACTAAATTCCTTCAGTCTTCCAATCCAGATTAGGTGCAAAGTCCTTAAACACAGTCACTGTTCTTGTAGCTTTTAAGTTTTTAGAGAACTCAACAGGCTACTCAAAGTACATTTTCAACTCGCATTTAAACCTCAAAAAAAGAGGAGAGCATTTAGACAATTTAGATTTGTGAATGTGAAATTTAGCTAACAGAAAAATAAGGTTTATAAAATAAATATCACTTTTCTTTTCACATTCATGAAAACCAAAAATTACATTTGATGTATGTAAAATCAACATTAGGATTTACATAACAATTGATAAAATCACAAATGTCACACCAAAATGTAACTGTGAAAGAGCAGTTCCAAAATAAATGTAAAGTGGTCTCAGGTTTTTCTGAACAGAAAGAACAGAGTTGTATCAATGCCATTCTTAAGTCTTTTGAGAAAGCATTTAGACCTGTGTAAAACCTGTGAATTCATTTAAAGGTGATTTCTCTCGTTTTATTACTATCCCTGGCTGAAATATTAACGTTACTTTTACAAATAAGAGCATCTGGTTGACTTCATGAGGATTGAGGAGTAGACCCCTGCTAATAACATTTCCTTCTCATTTCATGATTTTTTCTCTCTTCTTCAAAACACATCACTTATTTGTATTGCTACTTCATTTATTTTCTTCTCGTGCCTTGCTTCATGCCTGTTTACTTGCATCAATCAGTGCCATTATAAAGTAGCCTATATGAAGACTTTGGTTCCAAAATGAGATAACTCCGTTCATAAAACATTTCTAAAGGCATGTTTTTTATTACGTTATCACGTTTTTGTTGTGTTTTATTGTGTTATCTAGCTTTATTTTTGGAGTTACTATTGCTTAAATCCCTCAATCCCTTCATAATAATATCTTGTTCAATATGTACACGATATACAGGCTAAATATATATATATACATATGTATATATATATATATATATATATATATATATATATATATATATATACATATGTATGTATATTAGTTCAAGAAAGTTATTTCAAGAGTTGGATGGCAAAGTGAGTATGCAGAATAAATCTTTCTTTAAGGCACTCCCTAAGAAACTGTGGTCTGAGATCAGCCTGTGTGCTCGAACCTAAAGAATTAATTCATTCAGCAGCTAAAACCCATTAGGAAACCTTTACAACTGTCAACGGTTATCAAACAACGCCCTCTACTGGCGAAGGGGTGCAAACGTTCAATTGAAAGGAGAAGACAAATCAGATTCTCATTTTCTTTACAGAAGTAAAAGCCAGTATAAAAAGAGTTTAAAAGTACTTACTGAATTGATGAATGACACTCCTAAAAGTGCCACACAAACACACATAACCGAATATTGATTAGCGTTGTATGAACAACAGACTGTAATAAATATGAATAAGAGACTGTAATAAATATGATTTTAATTTTTATTAATAAATAATTGTTAGGAACGATCGAAGAAGTGATGACGACGTCTAGTGGTAGAGGTCATCTTGTGGTAAAAGCCATGCGTTTATCAAAAAGAAGATATCTCATGACAATTTCACATCACCCCCCAAGCGTTGCATTTGCGAAAGAGCATAAACGAGTATATACTGTAGCTCCGAAACAGGATTGGTAATATCATGCAACGTTGTTTTCCTTACACTAGATGTCCTAAAAGCCCCGTTTCACATCGAACAGAGAGTTTGCTTTTACAAATGTGTACATCAAGTCCCGTTGATTTCATTGATTAGGTGGTGAAAAGAATGACGACACGATATAAGCAAAAGCTCTTTATTTGGAGACAAACAATCTGTGAATGACCGATTCAAATATTGCTTGGAGCACCGCCATTGGCTGTTGTTTTGCATAATTAATGAGCTAGGTCTGGAAATGTCATTCTGTGACTACTCGTTTATAAATATCATTGTGTTTCGAGTTCCGTTTTCAACAAAAGTGTGTACAATAAAAACGCTCTGTCTGACTCGTGTTCTCAACGTTAAACGTGAATGTAAATTTCATCACCAACCGTCGTCGGTTGGAGCGTCGCCAGTATGCCGTATAAAAGCAGTCGCGACACCATCTGGTTGCCACGGTGATCTATCGCCTTGCCCAAGCCAACATGCTACTAGAGTCGCTCGTCAGGGCGCGCTGGGTCTCTGCGCTCGGACAACGGGCTGATGCCGTCGGCGAGCATCAGCTTTTGTTTCTTTTGTACGTCTACAAGAGACACACGTTAATGTGAGAGCTTTACTTGTGTACACATCCATGTGCATCAGAAGAGATGACCTGCATATGCGACACCACACCGACGGCAGGAAGTGAACCCGTCCCACCGGAAGTGCTCCTAAAATCAACATTAGGATTTACATAACAATTGATAAAATCACAAATGTCACACCAAAATGTAACTGTGAAAGAGCAGTTCCAAAATAAATGTAAAGTGGACTCAGGTTTTTCTGAACAGAAAGAACAGAGGGTATCAATGCCATTCTTAAGTCTTTTGAGAAAGCATTTAGACCTGTGTAAAACCTGTGAATTAATTTAAAGGTGATTTCTCTCGCTTTTTTACTATCACTGGCTGAAATATTAATGTTACTTTTAGAAATAAAAGAATCAGGTTGACTTCATGAGGATTGAGGAGTAGACCCCTGCCAATAACATTTCCTTCTCATTTCTTGATTTTTTCTCTCTTCTTCAAAACACATCACTTATTTGTATTGCTACTTCATTTATTTTCTTCTCGTGCCTTGCTTCATGCCTGTTTACTTGCATCAATCAGTGCCATTATAAAGTAGCCTATATGAAGACTTTGGTTCCAAAATGAGATAACTCCGTTCATAAAACATTTCTAAAGGCATGTTTTTTATTACGTTATCACGTTTTTGTTGTGTTTTATTGTGTTATCTAGCTTTATTTTTGGAGTTACTATTGCTTAAATCCCTCAATCCCTTCATAATAATATCTTGTTCAATATGTACACGATATACAGGCTAAATATATATATATACATATGTATATATATATATATATATATATATATATATATATATATATATATATACATATGTATGTATATTAGTTCAAGAAAGTTATTTCAAGAGTTGGATGGCAAAGTGAGTATGCAGAATAAATCTTTCTTTAAGGCACTCCCTAAGAAACTGTGGTCTGAGATCAGCCTGTGTGCTCGAACCTAAAGAATTAATTCATTCAGCAGCTAAAACCCATTAGGAAACCTTTACAACTGTCAACGGTTATCAAACAACGCCCTCTACTGGCGAAGGGGTGCAAACGTTCAATTGAAAGGAGAAGACAAATCAGATTCTCATTTTCTTTACAGAAGTAAAAGCCAGTATAAAAAGAGTTTAAAAGTACTTACTGAATTGATGAATGACACTCCTAAAAGTGCCACACAAACACACATAACCGAATATTGATTAGCGTTGTATGAACAACAGACTGTAATAAATATGAATAAGAGACTGTAATAAATATGATTTTAATTTTTATTAATAAATAATTGTTAGGAACGATCGAAGAAGTGATGACGACGTCTAGTGGTAGAGGTCATCTTGTGGTAAAAGCCATGCGTTTATCAAAAAGAAGATATCTCATGACAATTTCACATCACCCCCCAAGCGTTGCATTTGCGAAAGAGCATAAACGAGTATATACTGTAGCTCCGAAACAGGATTGGTAATATCATGCAACGTTGTTTTCCTTACACTAGATGTCCTAAAAGCCCCGTTTCACATCGAACAGAGAGTTTGCTTTTACAAATGTGTACAACAAGTCCCGTTGATTTCATTGATTAGGTGGTGAAAAGAATGACGACACGATATAAGCAAAAGCTCTTTATTTGGAGGCAAACAATCTGTGAATGACCGATTCAAATATTGCTTGGAGCACCGCCATTGGCTGTTGTTTTGCATAATTAATGAGCTAGGTCTGGAAATGTCATTCTGTGACTACTCGTTTATAAATATCATTGTGTTTCGAGTTCCGTTTTCAACAAAAGTGTGTACAATAAAAACGCTCTGTCTGACTCGTGTTCTCAACGTTAAACGTGAATGTAAATTTCATCACCAACCGTCGTCGGTTGGAGCGTCGCCAGTATGCCGTATAAAAGCAGTCGCGACACCATCTGGTTGCCACGGTGATCTATCGCCTTGCCCAAGCCAACATGCTACTAGAGTCGCTCGTCAGGGCGCGCTGGGTCTCTGCGCTCGGACAACGGGCTGATGCCGTCGGCGAGCATCAGCTTTTGTTTCTTTTGTACGTCTACAAGAGACACACGTTAATGTGAGAGCTTTACTTGTGTACACATCCATGTGCATCAGAAGAGATGACCTGCATATGCGACACCACACCGACGGCAGGAAGTGAACCCGTCCCACCGGAAGTGCTCCTAAAATCAACATTAGGATTTACATAACAATTGATAAAATCACAAATGTCACACCAAAACGTAACTGTGAAAGAGCAGTTCCAAAATAAATGTAAAGTGGACTCAGGTTTTTCTGAACAGAAAGAACAGAGGGTATCAATGCCATTCTTAAGTCTTTTGAGAAAGCATTTAGACCTGTGTAAAACCTGTGAATTCATTTAAAGGTGATTTCTCTTGCTTTTTTACTATCACTGGCTGAAATATTAATGTTACTTTTAGAAATAAAAGAATCAGGTTGACTTCATGAGGATTGAGGAGTAGACCCCTGCCAATAACATTTCCTTCTCATTTCATGATTTTTTCTCTCTTCTTCAAAACACATCACTTATTTGTATTGCTACTTCATTTATTTTCTTCTCGTGCCTTGCTTCATGCCTGTTTACTTGCATCAATCAGTGCCATTATAAAGTAGCCTATATGAAGACTTTGGTTCCAAAATGAGATAACTCCGTTCATAAAACATTTCTAAAGGCATGTTTTTTATTACGTTATCACGTTTTTGTTGTGTTTTATTGTGTTATCTAGCTTTATTTTTGGAGTGACTATTGCTTAAATCCCTCAATCCTTTCATAATAATATCTTGTTCAATATGTACACGATATACAGGCTAAATATATATATATATATATATATATATATATATATATATATATACATATGTATGTATATTAGTTCAAGAAAGTTACTTCAAGAGTTGGATGGCAAAGTGAGTATGCAGAATAAATCTTTCTTTAAGGCACTCCCTAAGAAACTGTGTTCTGAGATCAGCCTGTGTGCTCGAACCTAAAGAATTAATTCATTCAGCAGCTAAAACCCATTAGGAAACCTTTACAACTGTCAACGGTTATCAAACAACGCCCTCTACTGGCGAAGGGGTGCAAACGTTCAATTGAAAGGAGAAGACAAATCAGATTCTCATTTTCTTTACAGAAGTAAAAGCCAGTATAAAAAGAGTTTAAAAGTACTTACTGAATTGATGAATGACACTCCTAAAAGTGCCACACAAACACACATAACCGAATATTGATTAGCGTTGTATGAACAACAGACTGTAATAAATATGAATAAGAGACTGTAATAAATATGATTTTAATTTTTATTAATAAATAATTGTTAGGAACGATCGAAGAAGTGATGACGACGTCTAGTGGTAGAGGTCATCTTGTGGTAAAAGCCATGCGTTTATCAAAAAGAAGATATCTCATGACAATTTCACATCACCCCCCAAGCGTTGCATTTGCGAAAGAGCATAAACGAGTATATACTGTAGCTCCGAAACAGGATTGGTAATATCATGCAACGTTGTTTTCCTTACACTAGATGTCCTAAAAGCCCCGTTTCACATCGAACAGAGAGTTTGCTTTTTCAAATGTGTACATCAAGTCCCGTTGATTTCATTGATTAGGTGGTGAAAAGAATGACGACACGATATAAGCAAAAGCTCTTTATTTGGAGGCAAACAATCTGTGAATGACCGATTCAAATATTGCTTGGAGAACCGCCATTGGCTGTTGTTTTGCATAATTAATGAGCTAGGTCTGGAAATGTCATTCTGTGACTACTCGTTTATAAATATCATTGTGTTTCGAGTTCCGTTTTCAACAAAAGTGTGTACAATAAAAACGCTCTGTCTGACTCGTGTTCTTAACGTTAAACGTGAATGTAAATTTCCTCACCAACCGTCGTCGGTTGGAGCGTCGCCGATATGCCGTATAAAACCAGTCGCGACACCAGCAAGTTGCCACGGTGATCTATCGCCTTGGCCCAAGCCAACATGCTACTAGAGTCGCTCGTCAGGGCGCGCTGGGTCTCTGCGCTCGGACAACGGGCTGATGCCGTCGGCGAGCATCGACTTTTGTTTCTTTTGTACGTCTACAAGAGACACACGTTAATGTGAGAGCTTTACTACACATCCATGTGCATCAGAAGAGATGACCTGCATATGCGACGCTACACCAACCGCAGGAAGTGAACCCGTCCCACCGGAAGTGCTCGAATCCCTGCCTGAAATATATTTATATATATATCTTTTTTTTTAATTAAATGCTTGTAGAAGATAACAAAAAACAAACATTTACAACAACCATTATCATTGTCAATACAAGCTCCAGATTCCCTCAGTCCAGACTAAATTCCTTCAGTCTTCCAATCCAGATTAGGTGCAGCAAAGTCCTTAAACACAGTCACTGTTCTTGTAGCTTTTAAGTTTTTAGAGAACTCAACAGGCTACTCAAAGTACATTTTCAACTCGCATTTAAACCTCAAAAAAAGAGGAGTGCATTTAGACAATTTAGATTTGTGAATGTGAAATTTAGCTAACAGAAAAATAAGGTTTATAAAATAAATATCACTTTTCTTTTCACATTCATGAAAACCAAAAATTACATTTAATGTATGTAAAATCAACATTAGGATTTACATAACAATTGATAAAATCACAAATGTCACACCAAAATGTAACTGTGAAAGAGCAGTTCCAAAATAAATGTAAAGTGGTTTCAGGTTTTTCTGAACAGAAAGAACGGAGTTGTATCAATGCCATTCTTAATTCTTTTGAGAAAGCATTTAGACCTGTGTAAAACCTGTGAATTCATTTAAAGGTGATTTCTCTCGTTTTATTACTATCCCTGGCTGAAATATTAACGTTACTTTTACAAATAAGAGCATCTGGTTGACTTCATGAGGATTGAGGAGTAGACCCCTGCCAATAACATTTCCTTCTCATTTCATGATTTTTTCTCTCTTCTTCAAAACACATCACTTATTTGTATTGCTACTTCATTTATTTTCTTCTCGTGCCTTCCTTCATGCCTGTTTACTTGCATCAATCAGTGCCATTATAAAGTAGCCTATATGAAGACTTTGGTTCCAAAATGAGATAACTCCGTTCATAAAACATTTCTAAAGGCATGTTTTTTATTACGTTATCACGTTTTTGTTGTGTTTTATTGTGTTATCTAGCTTTATTTTTTGAGTTACTATTGCTTAAATCCCTCAATCCCTTCATAATAATATCTTGTTCAATATGTACACGATATACAGGCTAAATATATATATATATATATATATATATATACATATGTATGTATATTAGTTCAAGAAAGTTACTTCAAGAGTTGGATGGCAAAGTGAGTATGCAGAATAAATCTTTCTTTAAGGCACTCCCTAAGAAACTGTGGTCTGAGATCAGCCTGTGTGCTCGAACCTAAAGAATTAATTCATTCAGCAGCTAAAACCCATTAGGAAACCTTTACAACTGTCAACGGTTATCAGACAAAGCCCTCTACTGGCGAAGGGGTGCAAACGTTCAATTGAAAGGAGAAGACAAATCAGATTCTCATTTTCTTTACAGAAGTAAAAGCCAGTATAAAAAGAGTTTAAATGTACTTACTGAATTGATGAATGACACTCCTAAAAGTGCCACACAAACACACATAACCGAATATTGATTAGCGTTGTATGAACAACAGACTGTAATAAATATGATTAAGAGACTGTAATAAATATGATTTTAATTTTTATTAATAAATAATTGTTAGGAACGATCGAAGAAGTGATGACGACATCTAGTGGTAGAGGTCATCTTGTGGTAAAAGCCATGCGTTTATCAAAAAGAAGATATCTCATGACAATTTCACATCACCCCCCAAGCGTTGCATTTGCGAAAGAGCATAAACGAGTATATACTGTAGCTCCGAAACAGGATTGGTAATATCATGCAACGTTGTTTTCCTTACACTAGATGTCCTAAAAGCCCCGTTTCACATCGAACAGAGAGTTTGCTTTTTCAAATGTGTACATCAAGTCCCGTTGATTTCATTGATTAGGTGGTGAAAAGAATGACGACACGATATAAGCAAAAGCTCTTTATTTGGAGGCAAACAATCTGTGAATGACCGATTCAAATATTGCTTGGAGAACCGCCATTGGCTGTTGTTTTGCATAATTAATGAGCTAGGTCTGGAAATGTCATTCTGTGACTACTCGTTTATAAATATCATTGTGTTTCGAGTTCCGTTTTCAACAAAAGTGTGAACAATAAAAACGCTCTGTCTGACTCGTGTTCTTAACGTTAAACGTGAATGTAAATTTCCTCACCAACCGTCGTCGGTTGGAGCGTCGCCGATATGCCGTATAAAACCAGTCGCGACACCAGCAAGTTGCCACGGTGATCTATCGCCTTGGCCCAGGCCAACATGCTACTAGAGTCGCTCGTCAGGGCGCGCTGGGTCTCTGCACTCGGACAACGGGCTGATGCCGTCGGCGAGCATCGGCTTTTGTTTCTTTTGTACGTCTACAAGAGACACACGTTAATGTGAGAGCTTTACTTGTGTACACATCCATGTGCATCAGAAGAAATGACCTGCATATGCGACGCTACACCAACCGCAGGAAGTGAACCCGTCCCACCGGAAGTGCTCGAATCCCTGCCTGAAATATATTTATATATATATCTTTTTTTTTTATTAAATGCTTGTAGAAGATAACAAAAAACAAACATTTACAACAACCATTATCATTGTCAATACAAGCTCCAGATTCCCTCAGTCCAGACTAAATTCCTTTAGTCTTCCAATCCAGATTAGATGCAAAGTCCTTAAACACAGTCACTGTTCTTGTAGCTTTTAAGTTTTTAGAGAACTCAACAGGCTACTCAAAGTACATTTTCAACTCGCATTTAAACCTCAAAAAAAGAGGAGTGCATTTAGACAATTTAGATTTGTGAATGTGAAATTTAGCTAACAGAAAAATAAGGTTTATAAAATAAATATCACTTTTCTTTTCACATTCATGAAAACCAAAAATTACATTTAATGTATGTAAAATCAACATTAGGATTTACATAACAATTGATAAAATCACAAATGTCACACCAAAATGTAACTGTGAAAGAGCAGTTCCAAAATAAATGTAAAGTGGTCTCAGGTTTTTCTGAACAGAAAGAACAGAGGGTATCAATGCCATTCTTAAGTCTTTTGAGAAAGCATTTAGACCTGTGTAAAACCTGTGAATTCATTTAAAGGTGATTTCTCTCGTTTTATTACTATCCCTGGCTGAAATATTAACGTTACTTTTACAAATAAGAGAATCAGGTTGACTTCATGAGGATTGAGGAGTAGACCCCTGCTAATAACATTTCCTTCTCATTTCATGATTTTTTCTCTCTTCTTCAAAACACATCACTTATTTGTATTGCTACTTCATTTATTTTCTTCTCGTGCCTTGCTTCATGCCTGTTTACTTGCATCAATCAGTGCCATTATAAAGTAGCCTATATGAAGACTTTGGTTCCAAAATGAGATAACTCCGTTCATAAAACATTTCTAAAGGCATGTTTTTTATTACGTTATCACGTTTTTGTTGTGTATTATTGTGTTATCTAGCTTTATTTTTGGAGTTACTATTGCTTAAATCCCGGCTGACCCTCTGGCACTGACCCTTTAGAACCCAGTCTATTACGCCCAAGGCGGCTCGGGGTCCGCTGTGGCCTAGTGGTTAAAGCGCTGGGCTTGTGATCAGAAGGTCGACGATTCAAATCTCAATGCCAGCCAGCACGGGTCATGGATGAAGTGCCCTTGAGCAAGGCACCTTAACCCTGATTGCTCTGCAGTAATGTGCCACAATTACTGCAGAGTAATCCAACGATCTAAACTGCTTATTAAGCAAACAAAGTCATATCATGTCTATATATGTAGGGCAGTGTTCTGGATTGCCCACAAGATGTCGCTATGACACTGTTGTGTTACGGCAGATACAAGTGTGTTTTTCTCTTAGTAATGTTTTTGAGCCTCTTGATGTACCGTAGCGTTGATTTTTCTTCAGTTATTCTTGTCAACGCTACAGGTAAGATGTGTTAATAGTAGCGGAAATTTATATTTAAAGAATCTTTGTTATCACTCTTAGGTTCTGTCTATTTAGATATTTTGTGTTCTAAACTAAAAGCGGAGTAATGTGGGGAGTTAAAATGTTTGTTTTTTGTCTTATCTTTTGAGTTTGATTAATACGGGGTGGTTGATGCTAAGCTAGGTATGATTGTGTAACAACGAGAGGTTGTTGTGAAATTTAATGTGCATCGAATTTACTTTAATGGATAAACTTAAGTTGAGTTATTCTTGTCAACGCTACAGATGCCGTGCTGTGAAATAAACAGGCCAAGCCACGATCCGGAACCCCTCTGTGTCCGCGTCTCTCTCTACCACCACCCACGAACACACACACAGCGCAGAGTAACAGCGGCGGTGCTAGAGGCTAGCGAGCACGCATAGAGCGAGGGGGTTACATCTTTGGTGCCGTGACCCGGATTGTGGCACCACTAGACTGAAGCCGAAAAGATTTCTACAGCCAGGAGTTTGTGTGCTGAACTCTATAATAGACAGACTGAGTTCTTAACCAAACTGGTGATCTTGCGTATGCCTCGCAGTCACTGCTATATCCTTTACAGCCTGATGGGAATCTGAACATGTTTTGTTGTTATAATTGAAGTGACTTGCTGTTATGTAAGAAATATGTGATGGTTTATTAGTAATATATATATATATTTTTTCTTGTTTTTTGTACGAGATTGAAACTTTTGACATTACATCTTCTTACAATCCAAATACACTGCCATTTAACCTACTTGCACATAATAAATACAATTTTACATCCTACAATGGCGCAAACATATGCAAACTCAACTAAAAACTTGCATAGTTCCTCATGTAACGAACCCAACCTCCTACCGCCAGCTGAGCATCCCTCAAATAACCTACCATTGCCCTTTGAACGCCATGCTCCACCACCCCCAATGAACCTGCTCTATGCTGGCCAGTACATGACACCAGCCCATGCAACAAGGCCGCCAGGCACTGGGGCCTCAGGGCAGGTACCGCCACTCTGTTTCGAAGACAGCCCAGATGCAAGAACAGGTGGCCTGGTGGAAAGGTCAGTGGATGCCTCTGTTCGCAAACGCAGTGGTCTTGGGCCATCAGGAGCCACGCTTTGGCAAAGCCCTACACATCATAGTTTTGTTGAGGTGCCAGATGAACAGCAGCCACCCGGGCCCATTCCAGTTACATCACCATATCCAGCCCAGCCGATTAGACCCGGCCTCCAGGCTTACTCTGGTTATTCGTATCCCCCTTTTGAGCCTGCACCATGTCCGAGGTCGCCAGGTGCTAACATTACAGCTAAGCACGTAACCACTGGGCAGGCCACATTTCAAGCCGCTCAAGTTCCAGTCTATAGTGGACCCACCTCATTGGCCCCATCTGCTAATGCATGGGTTCCCAGCATGACTTTACATGGCCCTCAGACAGCGTCAAACAAGACAACCGCTGATGCTCCTCTTGAATGGTCATCTCAACAGACACAGAATCCCCACTCCCACCTTAATGTGCATGTCGATGCTCTCTCTCAAGTTGCCCATCCACCTACGACTGCCAGCCGAACGGCCCACTCACATGTGGCTCAATTCAGGCCCCCTGCAGTCACCGGCCAGTGCCTTCCCATAGCAGCCCATGGCGGTTTCATGCAAACTCATCAGGTGAAGAATGTTCAAGTTTTCACGGGAAATCCAGACTGTAGGATACTGGTGGAAGATTGGATTCGCGACTTGCAGTACCTCTTGGAGGCAATAGAGCTCCCAATGCACCTTCGCTTCTCCACTGTTGTGCGACACCTGGGTGGTGAAGCCCGAAATCTCATTCTTAACTTACCTCCACATGATCAAACCCCTGAGAAAGCTTTTGAGGAACTGAGGGCTGAATACGGTGATACACGAGGCTCCCTAGACCCTCTGGCTGACTTCTATGAGCGGAGCCAGAATTCAGGGGAGTCTGCCTGTTCTTATGCTATAGCACTGGAGGCTAAGTTGCGGACGGTGGAGGAGAAACAAAGAGGAGGCAAGCCCTTCCTGGACCGAGATTGCAAACTAAGCCGGCAGTTCATGAGGGGCCTTACTGATGAGGAGGTGTACACTAGAATCGCACCAATGGTCCCCAGGCTCTTGAGCTTCAGAGAGCTGCAGGCGGAGCTCCGAAATTACGCCAGAGAAACTAAGAAGTTCCAGACGCAGAGTAAAGCAAAGAAAACGTATGCTCAGGTGCACGTAACATCAGGAGGGGGTGGACACAGCAAACTGGATAGGCCAAACCACACATCGGAAATGTCAGAGTTGACAGAAATGGTAAAGAAACTAGCCCTCATTCAGGAAGAACAAATGACTAAGCTATCCCAACTAGAAATGAGAATGGCCTCTCCACTCCTTGCCTCCCCATTAGCAGTTCAGCCAGCAAAGGGAACAGCAAGCCAGGGTATAAGCTTTGTCTGTTACCGGTGTGGAGAGCCAGGCCACACAGCCAGAGTGTGCAGGGCAGTGCTTCTGGATCCAAGCCAAGCTGAAGCCCAGCGGCCTAAGACCCCTGCTGAAGGACGCAAGCACTCTGCTCAAAATTTAAACGCTTAGTGCCCATGGCAGCCGGGGCATCCATGGGTACGCAGCAAGGACCCCACCCACCTGTGAAGAGGATTCACACTGAACTAGGGGAAACACCCCTAGTAGGCCCTAGGAACGAAGGGGAAGTGGAAGTCAATGGGAAGACATGCAAGGCTCTCATTGACTCTGGATCGCAGATCACCAGTATTACGCACAACTACTGGCAGAGCCACCCAGCTTTACTGAAGCAGAAGTTACAGTCTTCTAAGATACCAATAGAGGGTGCAGCAGGTCAGATCGTACCCTACCGTGGTGTTCTGCACATCGACCTGAAAGTGCTGGGGAAAGAATTCAAAGCAGTACCTACCTTTGTTGTTCCTGATTCTGACTATCGTTCTTCAGTCCCCCTGCTGGTGGGAACCAATGTCATTCGAGCCTCGCAAACCCACCTTCAAGCAGCTTATGGTTCAGAGTATCTACACCAGGTCAAGGAGAAGCATCCAGAGTGGTACACGGCTTTACTGAAGGTGGGAAGCGCCAAGCAAAGTGAAATGCATGATGTTGTGGGTCCTGCTGTATACACTGGTCGTACAATACGCCTCCCTAGTGGGAAAGAGATGGACTTAATGTGTAGGATTAAAGCTGGTCCTCAAAGGAAGATTTATACAGCCTTGATTGAAGCCCATCACCCCTCGCAACTCCCCCAGGAGGTCTTGGTGGCCAAAGTGCTTGCTAATGTAAAAAGAGGTTGTGCTCCAGTTAGAGTGATGAATCTTTCCCAGCGAGTCATTACGATCAGACGACACACAAGTCTGGCCAATGCAGTCCTGGTGGACAAGGTGGTAGAGTTTCCAGATAAAAAGTATAGCGAAGCTGGGAGCAGAGGGGCATGTCTCAGTCTGGACCAAGTAGTGACTAGCTGTGGGGTTGACCTTAGTGAAGCAGCGGTGGAAAGTGAGGACCAACGTGCGCTGCTTCGGGAAATGCTGGACCAGAATGCAGATGTGTTCTCCCAACATCGTATGGACTATGGTCACACCACAACAGTACACCATGAGATTCCCCTGGTTGACCCGAGGCCTTTCCGACTGCCATACCGCAAAATACCCCCTTCCCAGTGGCAAGATGTGAGGCGGTTATTGATGGAAATGGAGACAGCAGGAGTAATTCGACCCAGTAAAAGTCCGTATGCATCTCCTGTGGTGGTCGTGACCAAGAAAGATGGGTCACTCCGATTGTGTATTGACTACAGGAAGCTCAACTCCTGCGGCACCAGAGATGCATTCCCACTGCCAAGGATAGAGGAGGCTCTGGAGGCTTTAGGACAAGCAAAATACTTCTCCACCCTTGACCTAACATCTGGATACTGGCAGGTGGAGGTTGCGGAACAAGACAAGCACAAGACAGCATTCAGCACTCCCATGGGGCTGTTTGAGGCCAATAGGATGCCGTTTGGGCTACAAAACGCACCCTCCACATTTCAAAGACTAATGACGTCCTGTTTTGGAGACTTAAATTTCACCCATCTCCTTATTTACCTGGACGACATCATCATTTTCTCTAAGTCCTTTACTGAACATTTGGAGAGGCTGCAGCTGACTTTCGATAGGCTTAGGGAGCATGGCTTGAAACTAAAGCCGTCCAAGTGTCAGCTTGTGAGGAAGGAAGTGCAATACTTGGGTCACTTGGTGTCTGCACAGGGCATCAGGACAGACCCAGAGAAGATCAACAAGGTCAAGGATTGGGTGAGGCCTACTAATCGTATGGAGGTGCTGCGGTTTTTGGGTTTTTCGGGTTATTATAGGAGGTACGTGAAGAGCTACTCGAACATGGCTGCTCCGTTATACCGCCTTACCTCTGGTGACCCTAAAAAGAAGAAAAGAGGGACCCAGAAAAGCCCGGGGCCTGACCAGCCATTTCTGTGGACTGCTGAATGCGAAGAGGCCTTTCAGTCTCTAAAAGAAAAACTGATAAACGCTCCAGTGCTAGGGTATCCGGACTACAGTCAGCCCTTTATGCTGCAGACTGATGCCTCAGGAGTAGGGCTTGGTGCGGTGTTAGTACAGGTCCAAGATGGGGTGGAAAGGGTCATTGCGTATGCGAGCAGAGGCCTAAGCCCACCTGAGACAAGATATCCAGCACACAAGCTTGAGTTCCTTGCTCTCAAGTGGGCCGTGACGGATAAGTTCCATGACCACCTCTATGGGCGCAAGTTCTCTGTTCTGACGGACAACAACCCTCTGAAGTATGTAATGACCTCAGCCAAACTAGACGCCACAGGTCAGCGTTGGGTTTCTCATCTGTCCATATTTGACTTTGACATCCAGTATCGGAGGGGGCAGGATAACTCTAACGCTGATGCTCTATCACGTATGTCCAACCAGGTGGTGGCGGAGACCCTGCAGTCATGCCCGCAGCAGTTGAGGACTGGTGGACTGAGACATGAGGAGGCACAAATCACCCAGGAGCCTGAGGAGCTCTCAGGCGAGGATACAGCTGGCAAAGAGGAACCTGAAAGTGGTCAGGAGGCCAGTGAAGTGTATGTGGATGTGGGGATGGAGGCACTGCCTGCTATGACCATACAGGAGCTTCGAGCGGGGCAGAAGGAAGACAGAGTAATCGGTCCCATCCTCCACTTTAAAAGCAGAAACCACAAACCAAGCCACAGCGAGAGGATAAAAGTGGGAGCCACGGGGGGTCTCCTCTTAAAAGAGTGGAGGAGGCTTGTAGTAAAAGAAGGAATCCTGTACCGTAGCATCAGAGACTTTAAAAAAGGGTTGGTGGAGCAACTAATACTGCCTGAAAAGCTGCGTGAAACCATCAAAATAGCCCTTCACAATGATTCAGGGCATCTGGGATTCGAGAGGACACTGCAGATGATAAGAGAAAGATTTTACTGGCCAAGAATGTTCCAGGAGATCAAGGCTTGGTGTGAACAGTGTGAAAGGTGCTGCCTTAGGAAAACTCCCACAGCCAACGTCAGGGCCCCCCTTGTCAGTATCCATACCAGTGCCCCTATGGATCTGGTCTGTGTGGACATCTTGATGCTGGAGAAATCCAAGGGTGGTATAGAGAATGTGCTCATTGTTACAGACCACTTTTCTCGCTATGCGCAGGCCTACCCCACCAGGGACCAGAAGGCAGGAACAGTAGCCAGGGTCTTATGGAAGAATTTCTTCTGTCGGTTTGGATTCCCTGCAAGGTTACACGCCGATCAAGGTCGTAATTTTGAAAGCGCAATTGTAAAGGAGTTATGCAAGTGCACTGGGATCACTAAAACCCACACCACGCCCTACCACCCACAGGGCAACGGGACCACTGAAAGATTCAACCGTACCCTGATGAACATGCTGGGAACACTGGAGCCGCGCCTGAAGCCCCGGTGGCATGAGTATGTGGATGCCATGACACATGCATACAACTGCTCGCGACATGACTCTACTGGATACAGCCCTTACTACCTCATGTTCGGCAGGCATCCAAGGCTTCCAGTGGACCTCGTCTTCGGGTCCCCCAAAACGGACCAGCCGAGTGAATACAGCGAATACGTCCAGACCCTGTATGACTCCCTGATGCAGGCCTATGCCCTGGCTAATCAGACATCTCAGCTGGCGAAAGGACAACAGAAAAAGTATTATGACAAAAGAGCTAAGAGTGAAGACTTCAGTCCAGGAGATAGAGTCTTAGTCAAGGTCTGTCATGTGGAGGGGAAGCAGAAGTTGAGAGATCGTTGGGAGGCACGCCCATATGTTGTGGTCAAGAAGCAACCAGGTTTGCCTGTGTATGTGGTGCGGCCAGAGAATGGAGGACCAGAGTGTTGCATAGAAACCTCTTGACACAGTGTATGTTTCTTCCAGTGGAGCGGGAGGAAGGAGATATCGTAAAAGATGGAGAGTCAGAGGATGAGATAAGTGGGGCAGGAACTGAATGGAAAGGCGAAGAGGTAACAGAGAGCGATGGTATAGAGGAGGCTGTGGACAGAGCCCTGGTTGGAGCAGACGATGAAGAGGGGGAGCAAATAAGCACAGAAGGGGCTGACATGTGGAAAGAAGAAACGGGTGACAGAGAGGGAGTGGTTATGACCGGAAAGGGGACCACCTCCACTCAAGTGCCCATCCCTCTAAGGAGAAACCCAAAAAGAAACCGGCATCCCCCGATTAAACTCTCACTCGAATCCCAAGTTCTGGAGCTGGAGAGTGACCTCCAAAAGATAGAAAGAGGGAGAAAGGTGTGGCTAAAGGCTAAAAATAAAAGGAACTGAAGAACATTCGCAGAGCCATGCTGCATGCACCCTGATAACAGTTAGCTACCACACACACACAATTTACACACACTTTGCACTATACATTTATTGTTTTGATTGTCATAGATCAGACCACGCTTGAGTTTTTGTTAATTTGATGGCTGGGACACCATCACTTAAAGAAGGGGTGGATGTAGGGCAGTGTTCTGGATTGCCCACAAGATGTCGCTATGACACTGTTGTGTTACGGCAGATACAAGTGTGTTTTTCTCTTAGTAATGTTTTTGAGCCTCTTGATGTACCGTAGCGTTGATTTTTCTTCAGTTATTCTTGTCAACGCTACAGGTAAGATGTGTTAATAGTAGCGGAAATTTATATTTAAAGAATCTTTGTTATCACTCTTAGGTTCTGTCTATTTAGATATTTTGTGTTCTAAACTAAAAGCGGAGTAATGTGGGGAGTTAAAATGTTTGTTTTTTGTCTTATCTTTTGAGTTTGATTAATACGGGGTGGTTGATGCTAAGCTAGGTATGATTGTGTAACAACGAGAGGTTGTTGTGAAATTTAATGTGCATCGAATTTACTTTAATGGATAAACTTAAGTTGAGTTATTCTTGTCAACGCTACAGATGCCGTGCTGTGAAATAAACAGGCCAAGCCACGATCCGGAACCCCTCTGTGTCCGCGCCTCTCTCTACCACCACCCACGAACACACACACAGCGCAGAGTAACAGCGGCGGTGCTAGAGGCTAGCGAGCACGCATAGAGCGAGGGGGTTACATATACTTCAAACAATCTGTGAATGACCGACTCAAATATTGCTTTGTGTGCAGTTGGAGAACCGCCATTGGCTGTTGTTTTGCATAATTAATGAGCTAGGTCTGGAAATGTCATTCTGTGACTACTCATTTACAAATATCATTGTGTTTCGAGTTCCGTTTTCAACAAAAGTGTGTACAATAAAAATGCTCTGTTCTGTCTGACTCGTGTTCTCAACGTTAAACGTGAATGTACATTTTCTCACCAACCGTCGTCGGCTGTAGCGTCGCCGATGTGCCGTATAAAAGCAGTCGCGACACCTGCTAGATCTGTTCGGGCCGGGGACCTATCGCCTTGACACCAAGCCAACACGCTACTAGAGTCGCTCGTCAGGGCGCGCTTGGTCTCTGCGCTCGGAAACAACGGGCCGATGCCCGTCGGATCGCCAGCGTGCATCGGCTTTTGTTTCTTTTGTACGTCTACAAGAGACACACGTTAATGTGAGAGCTTTACTTGTGTACACATCCATGTGCATCAGAAGAGATGACCTGCATATGAGATAACTCTCATTTCTAAAGGCATGTTTTTTATTATGTTATCATGTTTTTGTTGTGTTTTATTGTGTTATCTAGCTGTATTTTTGGAGTTACTATGGATTAAACCCCTTAATCCCTTCATAATAATATCTTGTTCAATATGTACACAATATACAGGCTCTCTCTCTCTCTCTCTCTCTCTATATATATATATATATATATATATATATATGTATGTATATTAGTTCAAGAAAGTTACTTCAAGAGTTGGATGGCAAAGTGAGTATGCAGAATAAACCTTTCTTTAAGGCACTCCCTAAGAAACTGTGGTCTGAGATCAGCCTGTGTGCTCGAACCTAAAGAATTCAATCATTCAGCAGCTAAAACCCATTAGGAAACCTTTACAACTGTCCACGGTTATCAAACAACGCCCTCTACTGGCGAAGGGGTGCAAACGTTCAATTGAAAGGAGAAGACAAATCAGATTCTCATTTTCTTTACAGAAGTAAAAGCCAGTATAAAAAGAGTTTAAATGTACTTACTGAATTGATGAATGACACTCCTAAAAGTGCCACACAAACACACATAACCGAATATTGATTAGCGTTGTATGAACAACAGACTGTAATAAATATGATTAAGAGACTGTAATAAATATGATTTTAATTTTTATTAATAAATAATTGTTAGGAACGATCGAAGAAGTGATGACGACCTCTAGTGGTAGAGGTCATCTTTTGGTAAAAGCCATGCGTTTATCAAAAAGAAGTGATCTCATGACAATTTCACATCACCCCCCAAGCGTTGCATTTGCGAAAGAGCATAAACGAGTATATACTGTAGCTCCGAAACAGGATTGGTAATATCATGCAACGTTGTTTTCCTTACACTAGATGTCCTAAAAGCCCCGTTTCACATCGAACAGAGAGTTTGCTTTTACAAATGTGTACATCAAGTCCCGTTGATTTCATTGATTAGGTGGTGAAAAGAATGACAACACGATATAAGCAAAAGCTCTTTATTTGGAGGCAAACAATCTGTGAATGACCGATTCAAATATTGCTTGGAGAACCGCCATTGGCTGTTGTTTTGCATAATTAATGAGCTAGGTCTGGAAATGTCATTCTGTGACTACTCGTTTATAAATATCATTGTGTTTCGAGTTCCGTTTTCAACAAAAGTGTGTACAATAAAAACGCTCTGTCTGACTCGTGTTCTCAACGTTAAACGTGAATGTAAATTTCATCACCAACCGTCGTCGGTTGGAGCGTCGCCAGTATGCCGTATAAAAGCAGTCGCGACACCAGCTGGTTGCCACGGTGATCTATCGCCTTGCCCGAGCCAACATGCTACTAGAGTCGCTCGTCAGGGCGCGCTGGGTCTCTGCGCTCGGACAACGGGCTGATGCCGTCGGCGAGCATCAGCTTTTGTTTCTTTTGTACGTCTACAAGAGACACACGTTAATGTGAGAGCTTTACTACACATCCATGTGCATCAGAAGAGATGACCTGCATATGCGACGCTACACCAACCGCAGGAAGTGAACCCGTCCCACCGGAAGTGCTCGAATCCCTGACTGAAATATATTTATATATATATATATTTTTTTAATTAAATGCTTGTAGAAGATAACAAAAAACAAACATTTACAACAACCATTACCATTGTCAATACAAGCTCCAGATTCCCTCAGTCCAGACTAAATTCCTTCAGTCTTCCAATCCAGATTAGGTGCAAAGTCCTTAAACACAGTCACTGTTCTTGTAGCTTTTAAGTTTTTAGAGAACTCAACAGGCTACTCAAAGTACATTTTCAACTCGCATTTAAACCTCAAAAAAAGAGGAGTGCATTTAGACAATTTAGATTTGTGAATGTGAAATTTAGCTAACAGAAAAATAAGGTTTATAAAATAAATATCACTTTTCTCTTCACATTCATGAAAACCAAAAATTACATTTAATGTATGTAAAATCAACATTAGGATTTACATAACAATTGATAAAATCACAAATGTCACACCAAAATGTAACTGTGAAAGAGCAGTTCCAAAATAAATGTAAAATGTGTCTCAGGTTTTTCTGAACAGAAAGAACAGAGTTGTATCAATGCCATTCTTAAGTCTTTTGAGAAAGCATTTAGACCTGTGTAAAACCTGTGAATTCATTTAAAGGTGATTTCTCTCGTTTTATTACTATCCCTGGCTGAAATATTAACGTTACTTTTACAAATAAGAGCATCTGGTTGACTTCATGAGGATTGAGGAGTAGACCCCTGCTAATAACATTTCCTTCTCATTTCATGATTTTTTCTCTCTTCTTCAAAACACATCACTTATTTGTATTGCTACTTCATTTATTTTCTTCTCGTGCCTTGCTTCATGCCTGTTTACTTGCATCAATCAGTGCCATTATAAAGTAGCCTATATGAAGACTTTGGTTCCAAAATGAGATAACTCCGTTCATAAAACATTTCTAAAGGCATGTTTTTTATTACGTTATCACGTTTTTGTTGTGTATTATTGTGTTATCTAGCTTTATTTTTGGAGTTACTATTGCTCAAATCCCGGCTGACCCTCTGGCACTGACCCTTTAGAACCCAGTCTATTACGCCCAAGGCGGCTCGGGGTCCGCTGTGGCCTAGTGGTTAAAGCGCTGGGCTTGTGTTCAGAAGGTCGACGATTCAAATCTCAATGCCAGCCAGCACGGGTCATGGATGAAGTGCCCTTGAGCAAGGCACCTTAACCCTGATTGCTCTGCAGTAATGTGCCACAATTACTGCAGAGTAATCCAACGATCTAAACTGCTTATTAAGCAAACAAAGTCATATCATGTCTATATACTTCAAACAATCTGTGAATGACCGACTCAAATATTGCTTTGTGTGCAGTTGGAGAACCGCCATTGGCTGTTGTTTTGCATAATTAATGAGCTAGGTCTGGAAATGTCATTCTGTGACTACTCATTTACAAATATCATTGTGTTTCGAGTTCCGTTTTCAACAAAAGTGTGTACAATAAAAATGCTCTGTTCTGTCTGACTCGTGTTCTCAACGTTAAATGTGAATGTACATTTTCTCACCAACCGTCGTCGGCTGTAGCGTCGCCGATGTGCCGTATAAAACCAGTCGCGACACCTGCTAGATCTGTTCGGGCCGGGGACCTATCGCCTTGACACCAAGCCAACACGCTACTAGAGTCGCTCGTCAGGGCGCGCTTGGTCTCTGCGCTCGGAAACAACGGGCCGATGCCCGTCGGATCGCCGGCGTGCATCGGCTTTTGTTTCTTTTGTACGTCTACAAGAGACACACGTTAATGTGAGAGCTTTACTTGTGTACACATCCATGTGCATCAGAAGAGATGACCTGCATATGAGATAACTCTCATTTCTAAAGGCATGTTTTTTATTATGTTATCATGTTTTTGTTGTGTTTTATTGTGTTATCTAGCTGTATTTTTGGAGTTACTATGGCTTAAATCCCTCAATCCCTTCATAATAATATCTTGTTCAATATGTACACAATATACAGGCTCTCTCTCTCTCTCTCTCTCTCTCTCTCTCTCTCTCTCTCTCTCTCTATATATATATATATATATATATATGTATGTATATTAGTTCAAGAAAGTTACTTCAAGAGTTGGATGGCAAAGTGAGTATGCAGAATAAACCTTTCTTTAAGGCACTCCCTAAGAAACTGTGGTCTGAGATCAGCCTGTGTGCTCGAACCTAAAGAATTCAATCATTCAGCAGCTAAAACCCATTAGGAAACCTTTACAACTGTCCACGGTTATCAGACAAAGCCCTCTACTGGCGAAGGGGTGCAAACGTTCAATTGAAAGGAGAAGACAAATCAGATTCTCATTTTCTTTACAGAAGTAAAAGCCAGTATAAAAAGAGTTTAAATGTACTTACTGAATTGATGAATGACACTCCTAAAAGTGCCACACAAACACACATAACCGAATATTGATTAGCGTTGTATGAACAACAGACTGTAATAAATATGATTAAGAGACTGTAATAAATATGATTTTAATTTTTATTAATAAATAATTGTTAGGAACGATCGAAGAAGTGATGACGACCTCTAGTGGTAGAGGTCATCTTGTGGTAAAAGCCATGCGTTTATCAAAAAGAAGATATCTCATGACAATTTCACATCACCCCCCAAGCGTTGCATTTGCGAAAGAGCATAAACGAGTATATACTGTAGCTCCGAAAAAGGATTGGTAATATCATGCAACGTTGTTTTCCTTACACTAGATGTCCTAAAAGCCCCGTTTCACATCGAACAGAGAGTTTGCTTTTACAAATGTGTACATCAAGTCCCGTTGATTTCATTGATTAGGTGGTGAAAAGAATGACAACACGATATAAGCAAAAGCTCTTTATTTGGAGGCAAACAATCTGTGAATGACCGATTCAAATATTGCTTGGAGCACCGCCATTGGCTGTTGTTTTGCATAATTAATGAGCTAGGTCTGGAAATGTCATTCTGTGACTACTCGTTTATAAATATCATTGTGTTTCGAGTTCCGTTTTCAACAAAAGTGTGTACAATAAAAACGCTCTGTCTGACTCGTGTTCTCAACGTTAAACGTGAATGTAAATTTCATCACCAACCGTCGTCGGTTGGAGCGTCGCCAGTATGCCGTATAAAAGCAGTCGCGACACCAGCTGGTTGCCACGGTGATCTATCGCCTTGCCCAAGCCAACATGCTACTAGAGTCGCTCGTCAGGGCGCGCTGGGTCTCTGCGCTCGGACAACGGGCTGATGCCGTCGGCGAGCATCAGCTTTTGTTTCTTTTGTACGTCTACAAGAGACACACGTTAATGTGAGAGCTTTACTTGTGTACACATCCATGTGCATCAGAAGAGATGACCTGCATATGCGACACCACACCGACGGCAGGAAGTGAACCCGTCCCACCGGAAGTGCTCCTAAAATCAACATTAGGATTTACATAACAATTGATAAAATCACAAATGTCACACCAAAATGTAACTGTGAAAGAGCAGTTCCAAAATACATGTAAAGTGGACTCAGGTTTTTCTGAACAGAAAGAACAGAGGGTATCAATGCCATTCTTAAGTCTTTTGAGAAAGCATTTAGACCTGTGTAAAACCTGTGAATTCATTTAAAGGTGATTTCTCTCGTTTTATTACTATCCCTGGCTGAAATATTAACGTTACTTTTACAAATAAGAGCATCTGGTTGACTTCATGAGGATTGAGGAGTAGACCCCTGCTAATAACATTTCCTTCTCATTTCATGATTTTTTCTCTCTTCTTCAAAACACATCACTTATTTGTATTGCTACTTCATTTATTTTCTTCTCGTGCCTTGCTTCATGCCTGTTTACTTGCATCAATCAGTGCCATTATAAAGTAGCCTATATGAAGACTTTGGTTCCAAAATGAGATAACTCCGTTCATAAAACATTTCTAAAGGCATGTTTTTTATTACGTTATCACGTTTTTGTTGTGTTTTATTGTGTTATCTAGCTTTATTTTTGGAGTTACTATTGCTTAAATCCCTCAATCCCTTCATAATAATATCTTGTTCAATATGTACACGATATACAGGCTAAATATATATATATATATATATATATATATATATATATATATATATATATATACATATGTATGTATATTAGTTCAAGAAAGTTACTTCAAGAGTTGGATGGCAAAGTGAGTATGCAGAATAAATCTTTCTTTAAGGCACTCCCTAAGAAACTGTGGTCTGAGATCAGCCTGTGTGCTCGAACCTAAAGAATTAATTCATTCAGCAGCTAAAACCCATTAGGAAACCTTTACAACTGTCAACGGTTATCAAACAACGCCCTCTACTGGCGAAGGGGTGCAAACGTTCAATTGAAAGGAGAAGACAAATCAGATTCTCATTTTCTTTACAGAAGTAAAAGCCAGTATAAAAAGAGTTTAAAAGTACTTACTGAATTGATGAATGACACTCCTAAAAGTGCCACACAAACACACATAACCGAATATTGATTAGCGTTGTATGAACAACAGACTGTAATAAATATGATTAAGAGACTGTAATAAATATGATTTTAATTTTTATTAATAAATAATTGTTAGGAACGATCGAAGAAGTGATGACGACGTCTAGTGGTAGAGGTCATCTTGTGGTAAAAGCCATGCGTTTATCAAAAAGAAGATATCTCATGACAATTTCACATCACCCCCCAAGCGTTGCATTTGCGAAAGAGCATAAACGAGTATATACTGTAGCTCCGAAACAGGATTGGTAATATCATGCAACGTTGTTTTCCTTACACTAGATGTCCTAAAAGCCCCGTTTCACATCGAACAGAGAGTTTGCTTTTTCAAATGTGTACATCAAGTCCCGTTGATTTCATTGATTAGGTGGTGAAAAGAATGACGACACGATATAAGCAAAAGCTCTTTATTTGGAGGCAAACAATCTGTGAATGACCGATTCAAATATTGCTTGGAGAACCGCCATTGGCTGTTGTTTTGCATAATTAATGAGCTAGGTCTGGAAATGTCATTCTGTGACTACTCGTTTATAAATATCATTGTGTTTCGAGTTCCGTTTTCAACAAAAGTGTGTACAATAAAAACGCTCTGTCTGACTCGTGTTCTTAACGTTAAACGTGAATGTAAATTTCCTCACCAACCGTCGTCGGTTGGAGCGTCGCCGATATGCCGTATTAAAGCAGTCGCGACACCAGCAAGTTGCCACGGTGAGCTATCGCCTTGGCCCAAGCCAACATGCTACTAGAGTCGCTCGTCAGGGCGCGCTGGGTCTCTGCGCTCGGACAACGGGCTGATGCCGTCGGCGAGCATCGGCTTTTGTTTCTTTTGTACGTCTACAAGAGACACACGTTAATGTGAGAGCTTTACTACACATCCATGTGCATCAGAAGAGATGACCTGCATATGCGACGCTACACCAACCGCAGGAAGTGAACCCGTCCCACCGGAAGTGCTCGAATCCCTGCCTGAAATATATTTATATATATCTTTTTTTTAATTAAATGCTTGTAGAAGATAACAAAAACAAACATTTACAACAACCATTACCATTGTCAATACAAGCTCCAGATTCCCTCAGTCCAGACTAAATTCCTTCAGTCTTCCAATCCAGATTAGGTGCAAAGTCCTTAAACACAGTCACTGTTCTTGTAGCTTTTAAGTTTTTAGAGAACTCAACAGGCTACTCAAAGTACATTTTCAACTCGCATTTAAACCTCAAAAAAAGAGGAGAGCATTTAGACAATTTAGATTTGTGAATGTGAAATTTAGCTAACAGAAAAATAAGGTTTATAAAATAAATATCACTTTTCTTTTCACATTCATGAAAACCAAAAATTACATTTGATGTATGTAAAATCAACATTAGGATTTACATAACAATTGATAAAATCACAAATGTCACACCAAAATGTAACTGTGAAAGAGCAGTTCCAAAATAAATGTAAAGTGGTCTCAGGTTTTTCTGAACAGAAAGAACAGAGTTGTATCAATGCCATTCTTAAGTCTTTTGAGAAAGCATTTAGACCTGTGTAAAACCTGTGAGTTCATTTAAAGGTGATTTCTCTCGCTTTTTTACTATCACTGGCTGAAATATTAATGTTACTTTTAGAAATAAAAGAATCAGGTTGACTTCATGAGGATTGAGGAGTAGACCCCTGCCAATAACATTTCCTTCTCATTTCTTGATTTTTTCTCTCTTCTTCAAAACACATCACTTATTTGTATTGCTACTTCATTTATTTTCTTCTCGTGCCTTGCTTCATGCCTGTTTACTTGCATCAATCAGTGCCATTATAAAGTAGCCTATATGAAGACTTTGGTTCCAAAATGAGATAACTCCGTTCATAAAACATTTCTAAAGGCATGTTTTTTATTACGTTATCACGTTTTTGTTGTGTTTTATTGTGTTATCTAGCTTTATTTTTGGAGTTACTATTGCTTAAATCCCTCAATCCCTTCATAATAATATCTTGTTCAATATGTACACGATATACAGGCTAAATATATATATATACATATGTATATATATATATATATATATATATATATATATATATATATATATATATATACATATGTATGTATATTAGTTCAAGAAAGTTATTTCAAGAGTTGGATGGCAAAGTGAGTATGCAGAATAAATCTTTCTTTAAGGCACTCCCTAAGAAACTGTGGTCTGAGATCAGCCTGTGTGCTCGAACCTAAAGAATTAATTCATTCAGCAGCTAAAACCCATTAGGAAACCTTTACAACTGTCAACGGTTATCAAACAACGCCCTCTACTGGCGAAGGGGTGCAAACGTTCAATTGAAAGGAGAAGACAAATCAGATTCTCATTTTCTTTACAGAAGTAAAAGCCAGTATAAAAAGAGTTTAAAAGTACTTACTGAATTGATGAATGACACTCCTAAAAGTGCCACACAAACACACATAACCGAATATTGATTAGCGTTGTATGAACAACAGACTGTAATAAATATGAATAAGAGACTGTAATAAATATGATTTTAATTTTTATTAATAAATAATTGTTAGGAACGATCGAAGAAGTGATGACGACGTCTAGTGGTAGAGGTCATCTTGTGGTAAAAGCCATGCGTTTATCAAAAAGAAGATATCTCATGACAATTTCACATCACCCCCCAAGCGTTGCATTTGCGAAAGAGCATAAACGAGTATATACTGTAGCTCCGAAACAGGATTGGTAATATCATGCAACGTTGTTTTCCTTACACTAGATGTCCTAAAAGCCCCGTTTCACATCGAACAGAGAGTTTGCTTTTACAAATGTGTACAACAAGTCCCGTTGATTTCATTGATTAGGTGGTGAAAAGAATGACGACACGATATAAGCAAAAGCTCTTTATTTGGAGGCAAACAATCTGTGAATGACCGATTCAAATATTGCTTGGAGCACCGCCATTGGCTGTTGTTTTGCATAATTAATGAGCTAGGTCTGGAAATGTCATTCTGTGACTACTCGTTTATAAATATCATTGTGTTTCGAGTTCCGTTTTCAACAAAAGTGTGTACAATAAAAACGCTCTGTCTGACTCGTGTTCTCAACGTTAAACGTGAATGTAAATTTCATCACCAACCGTCGTCGGTTGGAGCGTCGCCAGTATGCCGTATAAAAGCAGTCGCGACACCAGCTGGTTGCCACGGTGATCTATCGCCTTGCCCAAGCCAACATGCTACTAGAGTCGCTCGTCAGGGCGCGCTGGGTCTCTGCGCTCGGACAACGGGCTGATGCCGTCGGCGAGCATCAGCTTTTGTTTCTTTTGTACGTCTACAAGAGACACACGTTAATGTGAGAGCTTTACTTGTGTACACATCCATGTGCATCAGAAGAGATGACCTGCATATGCGACACCACACCGACGGCAGGAAGTGAACCCGTCCCACCGGAAGTGCTCCTAAAATCAACATTAGGATTTACATAACAATTGATAAAATCACAAATGTCACACCAAAACGTAACTGTGAAAGAGCAGTTCCAAAATAAATGTAAAGTGGACTCAGGTTTTTCTGAACAGAAAGAACAGAGGGTATCAATGCCATTCTTAAGTCTTTTGAGAAAGCATTTAGACCTGTGTAAAACCTGTGAATTCATTTAAAGGTGATTTCTCTTGCTTTTTTACTATCACTGGCTGAAATATTAATGTTACTTTTAGAAATAAAAGAATCTGGTTGACTTCATGAGGATTGAGGAGTAGACCCCTGCCAATAACATTTCCTTCTCATTTCATGATTTTTTCTCTCTTCTTCAAAACACATCACTTATTTGTATTGCTACTTCATTTATTTTCTTCTCGTGCCTTGCTTCATGCCTGTTTACTTGCATCAATCAGTGCCATTATAAAGTAGCCTATATGAAGACTTTGGTTCCAAAATGAGATAACTCCGTTCATAAAACATTTCTAAAGGCATGTTTTTTATTACGTTATCACGTTTTTGTTGTGTTTTATTGTGTTATCTAGCTTTATTTTTGGAGTTACTATTGCTTAAATCCCTCAATCCCTTCATAATAATATCTTGTTCAATATGTACACGATATACAGGCTAAATATATATATATATATATATATACATATGTATGTATATTAGTTCAAGAAAGTTACTTCAAGAGTTGGATGGCAAAGTGAGTATGCAGAATAAATCTTTTTTTAAGGCACTCCCTAAGAAACTGTGGTCTGAGATCAGCCTGTGTGCTCGAACCTAAAGAATTAATTCATTCAGCAGCTAAAACCCATTAGGAAACCTTTACAACTGTCAACGGTTATCAAACAACGCCCTCGACTGGCGAAGGGGTGCAAACGTTCAATTGAAAGGAGAAGACAAATCAGATTCTCATTTTCTTTACAGAAGTAAAAGCCAGTATAAAAAGAGTTTAAAAGTACTTACTGAATTGATGAATGACACTCCTAAAAGTGCCACACAAACACACATAACCGAATATTGATTAGCGTTGTATGAACAACAGACTGTAATAAATATGAATAAGAGACTGTAATAAATATGATTTTAATTTTTATTAATAAATAATTGTTAGGAACGATCGAAGAAGTGATGACGACGTCTAGTGGTAGAGGTCATCTTGTGGTAAAAGCCATGCGTTTATCAAAAAGAAGATATCTCATGACAATTTCACATCACCCCCCAAGCGTTGCATTTGCGAAAGAGCATAAACGAGTATATACTGTAGCTCCGAAACAGGATTGGTAATATCATGCAACGTTGTTTTCCTTACACTAGATGTCCTAAAAGCCCCGTTTCACATCGAACAGAGAGTTTGCTTTTTCAAATGTGTACATCAAGTCCCGTTGATTTCATTGATTAGGTGGTGAAAAGAATGACGACACCATATAAGCAAAAGCTCTTTATTTGGAGGCAAACAATCTGTGAATGACCGATTCAAATATTGCTTGGAGAACCGCCATTGGCTGTTGTTTTGCATAATTAATGAGCTAGGTCTGGAAATGTCATTCTGTGACTACTCGTTTATAAATATCATTGTGTTTCGAGTTCCGTTTTCAACAAAAGTGTGTACAATAAAAACGCTCTGTCTGACTCGTGTTCTTAACGTTAAACGTGAATGTAAATTTCCTCACCAACCGTCGTCGGTTGGAGCGTCGCCGATATGCCGTATAAAACCAGTCGCGACACCAGCAAGTTGCCACGGTGATCTATCGCCTTGGCCCAAGCCAACATGCTACTAGAGTCGCTCGTCAGGGCGCGCTGGGTCTCTGCGCTCGGACAACGGGCTGATGCCGTCGGCGAGCATCGGCTTTTGTTTCTTTTGTACGTCTACAAGAGACACACGTTAATGTGAGAGCTTTACTTGTGTACACATCCATGTGCATCAGAAGAGATGACCTGCATATGCGACGCTACACCAACCGCAGGAAGTGAACCCGTCCCACCGGAAGTGCTCGAATCCCTGCCTGAAATATATTTATATATATATCTTTTTTTTTAATTAAATGCTTGTAGAAGATAACAAAAAACAAACATTTACAACAACCATTATCATTGTCAATACAAGCTCCAGATTCCCTCAGTCCAGACTAAATTCCTTCAGTCTTCCAATCCAGATTAGGTGCAAAGTCCTTAAACACAGTCACTGTTCTTGTAGCTTTTAAGTTTTTAGAGAACTCAACAGGCTACTCAAAGTACATTTTCAACTCGCATTTAAACCTCAAAAAAAGAGGAGTGCATTTAGACAATTTAGATTTGTGAATGTGTAATTTAGCTAACAGAAAAATAAGGTTTATAAAATAAATATCACTTTTCTTTTCACATTCATGAAAACCAAAAATTACATTTAATGTATGTAAAATCAACATTAGGATTTACATAACAATTGATAAAATCACAAATGTCACACCAAAATGTAACTGTGAAAGAGCAGTTCCAAAATAAATGTAAAGTGGTCTCAGGTTTTTCTGAACAGAAAGAACAGAGTTGTATCAATGCCATTCTTAAGTCTTTTGAGAAAGCATTTAGACCTGTGTAAAACCTGTGAATTCATTTAAAGGTGATTTCTCTCGTTTTATTACTATCCCTGGCTGAAATATTAACGTTACTTTTACAAATAAGAGCATCTGGTTGACTTCATGAGGATTGAGGAGTAGACCCCTGCTAATAACATTTCCTTCTCATTTCATGATTTTTTCTCTCTTCTTCAAAACACATCACTTATTTGTATTGCTACTTCATTTATTTTCTTCTCGTGCCTTGCTTCATGCCTGTTTACTTGCATCAATCAGTGCCATTATAAAGTAGCCTATATGAAGACTTTGGTTCCAAAATGAGATAACTCCGTTCATAAAACATTTCTAAAGGCATGTTTTTTATTACGTTATCACGTTTTTGTTGTGTATTATTGTGTTATCTAGCTTTATTTTTGGAGTTACTATTGCTCAAATCCCGGCTGACCCTCTGGCACTGACCCTTTAGAACCCAGTCTATTACGCCCAAGGCGGCTCGGGGTCCGCTGTGGCCTAGTGGTTAAAGCGCTGGGCTTGTGTTCAGAAGGTCGACGATTCAAATCTCAATGCCAGCCAGCACGGGTCATGGATGAAGTGCCCTTGAGCAAGGCACCTTAACTGTGTGTTCACATAGAGCGCGAATGAGGCGTCAAAAACGCGCTATTCGCGAGTAGT
The DNA here is from genome assembly GCF_947034865.1 of Barbatula barbatula. Lineage (NCBI taxonomy): Eukaryota > Metazoa > Chordata > Actinopteri > Cypriniformes > Nemacheilidae > Barbatula > Barbatula barbatula. The sequence goes on from NC_136773.1 coordinate 5,379,440, forward strand.
TTGACGCTTGAACATTTTGTGTTTACTCGCTTCATTCGCGTCATTCGCTTCATTCGCGTCATTCGCGCTATTCGCGCGTGAAAAACGCGTCATTCGCGCTATTCGCGTCATTCGCGAGTGAAATTCGCTTCACGAAAATGTTTTTACAATTTACCGGATTCTCCGACCTCCTCACTCACTTTCTTCCAAGCAAGATCCTTTTTATTCCTATTTTTATGAACACGTATCATATAGCTCCGGGTGTCCACACACTGAGATGAGCGTGTCCTCCATTTTTTATTTCTGCCTCTGCTCGCTACGTTGTCTACGTCACTACTCAAGCAGGCTCCTGATTGGTTAACGCGGCGCGAATTTCCGCCAAAGTTCAGATTTTTCAACTCGCGTCATTCGCGTCATTCGCGCCATTCGCGCCATTCGCGCCATTCGCGTCATTCGCGTCATTCGCGTCATTCGCGACGCCTCATTCGCGCTATTCGCGCCGCAAGCGCGTCTATCGCGTCTTTACATTGACTTAACATGTAAATCACTCGCGCTTGACGCCTCATTCGCGTTCGGTGTGAACACACAGTAACCCTGATTGCTCTGCAGTAATGTGCCACAATTACTGCAGAGTAATCCAACGATCTAAACTGCTTATTAAGCAAACAAAGTCATATCATGTCTATATACTTCAAACAATCTGTGAATGACTGACTCAAATATTGCTTTGTGTGCAGTTGGAGAACCGCCATTGGCTGTTGTTTTGCATAATTAATGAGCTAGGTCTGGAAATGTCATTCTGTGACTACTCGTTTACAAATATCATTGTGTTTCGAGTTCCGTTTTCAACAAAAGTGTGTACAATAAAAATGCTCTGGTCTGTCTGACTCGTGTTCTCAACGTTAAACGTGAATGTACATTTTCTCACCAACCGTCGTCGTCTGTAGCGTCGCTGATGTGCCGTATAAAAGCAGTCGCGACACCTGCTAGATCTGTTCGGGCCGGGGACCTATCGCCTTGACACCAAGCCAACACGCTACTAGAGTCGTTCGTCAGGGCGCGCTTGGTCTCTGCGCTCGGAAACAACGGCCCGATGCCCGTCGGATCGCCGGCATGCATCGGCTTTTGTTTCTTTTGTACGTCTACAAGAGACACGCGTTAATGTGAGACTCGCTTTACTTGTGTAAACATCCATGTGCATCAGAAGAGATGACCTGCATATGAGATAACTCTCATTTCTAAAGGCATGTTTTTTATTATGTTATCATGTTTTTGTTGTGTTTTATTGTGTTATCTAGCTGTATTTTTGGAGTTACTATGGCTTAAATCCCCCAATCCCTTCATAATAATATCTTGTTCAATATGTACACAATATACAGGCTCTATATATATATATATATATATATATATATATATATATATGTATGTATATTAGTTCAAGAAAGTTACTTCAAGAGTTGGATGGCAAAGTGAGTATGCAGAATAAACCTTTCTTTAAGGCACTCCCTAAGAAACTGAGGTCTGAGATCAGCCTGTGTGCTCGAACCTAAAGAATTCAATCATTCAGCAGCTAAAACCCATTAGGAAACCTTTACAACTGTCCACGGTTATCAGACAAAGCCCTCTACTGGCGAAGGGGTGCAAACGTTCAATTGAAAGGAGAAGACAAATCAGATTCTCATTTTCTTTACAGAAGTAAAAGCCAGTATAAAAAGAGTTTAAATGTACTTACTGAATTGATGAATGACACTCCTAAAAGTGCCACACAAACACACATAACCGAATATTGATTAGCGTTGTATGAACAACAGACTGTAATAAATATGATTAAGAGACTGTAATAAATATGATTTTAATTTTTATTAATAAATAATTGTTAGGAACGATCGAAGAAGTGATGACGACCTCTAGTGGTAGAGGTCATCTTGTGGTAAAAGCCATGCGTTTATCAGAAAGAAGTGATCTCATGACAATTTCACATCACCCCCCAAGCGTTGCATTTGCGAAAGAGCATAAACGAGTATATACTGTAGCTCCGAAACAGGATTGGTAATATCATGCAACGTTGTTTTCCTTAGACTAGATGTCCTAAAAGCCCCGTTCCACATCGAACAGAGAGTTTGCTTTTTCAAATGTGTACATCAAGTCCCGTTGTTTTCATTGATTAGGTGGTGAAAAGAATGACGACACGATATAAGCAAAAGCTCTTTATTTGGAGGCAAGCAATCTGTGAATGACCGATTCAAATATTGCTTGGAGCACCGCCATTGGCTGTTGTTTTGCATAATTAATGAGCTAGGTCTGGAAATGTCATTCTGTGACTACTCGTTTATAAATATCATTGTGTTTCGAGTTCCGTTTTCAACAAAAGTGTGTACAGTAAAAACGCTCTGTCTGACTCGTGTTCTTAACGTTAAACGTGAATGTAAATTTCCTCACCAACCGTCGTCGGTTGGAGCGTCGCCGATATGCCGTATAAAATCAGTCGCAACACCAGCAATTTGCCACGGTGATCTATCGCCTTGGCCCAAGCCAACATGCTACTAGAGTCGCTCGTCAGGGCGCGCTGGGTCTCTGCGCTCGGACAACGGGCTGATGCCGTCGGCGAGCATCTGCTTTTGTTTCTTTTGTACGTCTACAAGAGACACACGTTAATGTGAGAGCTTTACTACACATCCACGTGCATCAGAAGAGATGACCTGCATATGCGACGCTACACCAACCGCAGGAAGTGAACCCGTCCCACCGGAAGTGCTCGAATCCCTGCCTGAAATATATCTATATATATATCTTTTTTTTTAATTAAATGTGTTAAAATATGTTCATTATGTCCTCAGTTGTATATTTATGTAATGCTGTACTGTGTGTATGCCACAAGGGGGCACTAAAGTTTAAGCCACAGAAGACGCGTTTGAGTTATTATGTTTGTTTAAGTTGTTTTACGGTATTCTTACTGATGGCTGTCTGACCGTGAGACTGATGTGTCAGCAACGAAAAATAAATATGCCAAGAGCGGCTAAAGAGGATCCATCTCTCGTTTATTTTTCCCCGAACACAACGCTAACTGCAACAACAGTGTAACTAAGTTCAACAGGTTATGGGCCCAGGAGTTGTTCGGAGGATAAGTTTGTTGTTTTCCACCGCTTAGAAAGTTGCGACGAACCGCGTGCTAACATGGCGGAACAACGGAGGACGTACAGTTTGCCTCGACTGACATTCGACGGAGATGAGACTAAGTATGAGATTTGGGAGACCAAAATGTTGGGACATTTTCATTTATCAGGGCTAAAGGACACGGTGCTAAAAGAACCGCAGTCGGAAGCTGAGATAGCAGCGGATGCAAAGAAAAATGCTGATGCATATGCCGAATTGATTTTACTGTTAGATGATAAAAGCCTCTCGTTAATTATGAGGGATGCGCCCAATAACGGAAGAAAAGCTCTGGAAATATTGAGAGAATATTATGCAGGGAAGGGAAAGCCCCGCATAATCAGCTTATACACCACGTTGACATCGCTTCAAAAGTCAAATGATGAAAGCGTAATGGACTATATCATCAGAGCAGAGACTGCCATCACAGCACTGCGAAACGCAGGTGAAACGTTAGGAGACGGGCTGCTAGTGGCTATGGTCTTAAAGGGACTGCCTGAAAGTTTTAAGCCTTTCGCAATACATGTGGCGCATACAGATGATAAAATCACGTTTGCGGAGTTCAAGACTAAACTACGTAGTTTTGAAGAAACAGAAAAGATAAAAGCAGCTGAGTCGAGTGACAGTGTGATGAAGACTCAAGGGAAAGCCGGACAGAGGTCTGCAAAGACAAGCGCACGTGGCTGGATCAAGGACGACGCAGAGCTAGTGTGCTTCAAGTGTGGTACTAAAGGCCATCGAGCTAGAGGATGTCGACAGAAAGTGTGGTGTAGTATCTGCAGAAGTGATACACACAAAGACGCAACGTGTAGGCGTAAAGACAAGTACATTAAAGACAAAAACGATGGTGCGTGTAAAACATCAGAAGATGTCGAGGACTATGTGTTCAAGATGAGAGACGGAGGGACCGGGGTCCAGCAGCAGCGGACATTCAGCATCCACGAGAGGGGTCTAATGGTGGACACAGGGGCTACTTCTCATATCATAACGGATATAAACATGTTCAAGAGTTTTGACAGCGCGTTCAGACCAGAAACGCACAGTGTTGAGCTGGCAGACGGCACTCGGTGCAACGGGGTCGCTCAGCGGAGGGGAAATGCTGAGGTTTCCCTCATCGACAGCAAAGGACAGCAACGCAAGGCGGTGCTGAAAGACGCTCTTTTTGTACCGTCGTACCCCCAAAATATCTTTTCAGTGAAGGCAGCGACCACAAGTGGGGCTACGGTTGTCTTTAAAGAAGATAAAGACACCCTGATAACCAGAGACGGTAACAGGTTTAACATGCACGTATATGGCAAGTTATATTTTTTGCATACTGGAACCGAATCCAATGATAAGTGTAATGCATGTCACGACATACAAACATGGCACGAGATTTTAGGCCACTGTAACTATAACGATGTTCTTAAGTTACAGAGTGTTGTTGAAGGTATGCAGATCAAGGGTAAAACAGGCAGACCCGAACAAGAGTGTGAGGTGTGTATTCAGGGAAAGTTTGCCCAAACCAGAAATAGGGACCCTGATACTAGAGCAAATGCTCCTTTACAGATGGTACACACAGACCTTGCAGGTCCAGTAGCAACAGAGTCGATAGACGGTTACAAATATGTGCAATCATTCACTGACGATTACTCAAGCGCAGTGTTCGTATATTTCCTAAAGAGGAAAAGTGACACCGTACAGGCTACTGAAAAGTTCCTAGCAGATGTATCCCCTTACGGGAAAGTAAGGTGTATCAGATCCGACAACGGAACCGAGTTTACATGCAGTGATTTTCAAGCACTGTTGAGGATAAACAAAATTAGACATGAAACGTCAGCTCCGTATTCCCCACACCAGAACGGAACTGCAGAGAGGGGTTGGCGTACTCTTTTTGAGATGGGTAGGTGTATGATAGTTGAAAGCTCACTACCAAAACAGCTATGGCACTACGCAGTACAAACAGCAGCAATTATACGCAACAGGTGTTTCAACCAACGTACAGGGCAGACTCCTTATGAGTCGTTGACAGACAAGAAGCCTAATGTGTCAAAAATGCAAAAGTTTGGATCTGTATGCTACACGTATAAACATGATAAGGGAAAATTCGATTCCAGGTGCGACCAGGGTCTTTTTGTAGGCTATGATAAGAACAGCCCGGCGTATTTGGTGTATCATCCAGATACAAACAAAGTGCAAAAACACAGGCTAGTGAAGTTTGTGAGCAAGGCAGCTGTGGAAAAACAGACACAGACTGGTGAGCCAGATCTAAGCGATGGCTATGGTAGTGTGAAACCCAAAACCGGTGAGACCACACAGAGTAGGAGTACAGAAAGAGCTCAAGAGCCAAGTGAACAGGGTAGAAGTACACATAGTGATAGTGTAGGTGAAGAAACGAGGTCTAGCGACCAAAATCCGACACAACAGAATGTGACAAGTGGTAAATCCGAGAGTATGAGGTATCCGACAAGAGAAAGAAAAACACCCAGTTACTTAGATGATTTTGTAACCGAAGACAGTGATAGTGATGGGGTTAATATCACGGTAGACTATTGCTGCAGAGCGGTGTGTGGCATTCCACAGAATTTCGAGGGAGCAATGAGGTCAACTAACTCAAAAGAATGGTTAAAAGCCATGGATGAGGAAATCCAGTCTCTAAATGAAAACAAAACGTTTACTCCGACAACACTGCCAATAGGTAAGAAAACAGTGGGGGGTAGATGGGTTTACTCTATCAAGACTGATGTAGATGGAAGAGACAAATACAAAGCAAGGTTTGTGGCCAAGGGGTACAACCAGAGAATGGGAATAGACTATGGGGAGACATTTTCACCTACGGCAGATTTGACAAGTGTAAGGGTGGTGCTACAGAAAGCAGCACAGGAAAATTTACTCCTGCATCAAATGGACGTGAAAACCGCTTACCTGCACGCCCCTATAGACTATGAGATTTACATCAATCCACCAGAGGGTTACCAAGAAAAAGTGGGTATAGTTTACAAGCTACAGAAATCACTTTACGGATTAAAACAATCCGGGCGAAATTGGAATAAGGTTTTGCACGATTGTTTAATTGAGAATGGATTCACACAAAACCCAGCCGACCACTGTGTTTATGCTAAAGAGACAAAAGAAGAGAAAGTGTTTATAATTACATGGGTCGATGATTTAATTATTGCAGCGAGCAATCAAGAGAGACTGAAAGAAGTGAAAGAGATACTTTCAGAAAGGTTTAAAATGAAAGATCTGGGCCAACTCAAACATTTTCTGGGTATCGATTTCAATCAGTCTGATGGGTGTGTAAAAATGACACAAGAAAAGTACACTAACAAGATACTACAGCGTTTTGACATGCAAAACTGTAGGACCAGAGAAACACCATGCGAGCAAAAGTTAGTGTATACTGAGGATGCAGTAAAGATGAAAGATGTCAGAATGTACAGAGAAGCTGTGGGAAGTCTTATATACCTGACTACTTGAACCAGACCCGATTTGAGTTTCGTAGTGAGCAGGTTATCACAGTATTTTGCTGAACCTACAGAGGAACAGTGGGTCACTGTGAAGCATGTTCTTAGGTATCTGAAAGGTACAGCAGGGAAGGGGTTAAGTTTTAGGAGAAACGACTGCGAGAAACTAGGTATACAAGCCTACAGTGATGCTGACTGGGCAGCTGATACCAGTGACAGACGCAGTACTACGGGGTACTGTGTGAGACTGAGCCAAAACAGCTCTCTAGTCTCGTGGAAGACTAGAAAGCAGCCAACTGTGGCGCTATCCACATGCGAAGCGGAATATATGGCACTAGCTTCAACCATACAAGAGTGTTTATACCTAGAACAGTTACTGGGAGGTATAGATAACTACAAGTACACGCAAACTGTAGTACATGAGGACAATCAGGGAACAATTGCTCTCGCCAAAAACCCTATAAACAGACGGAGATGCAAACACATAGACATAAGGTATCACTTTATCAGGTCTATTGTGAACGATGGAAGAATGACCTTGATGTATTGTCCTACTGATAACATGATTGCTGATGTAATGACCAAACCTGTAAATAAGTTGAAACTGGATAGGTTTGCAGGTGCTCTTTTTGGGGATTGATATGTGTATGACAGGGGTCCACATTCATTATACTTTATATATATATATTTCTTTTGTAGCAACCTGAGTACAAGTGGGGGTGTTAAAATATGTTCATTATGTCCTCAGTTGTATATTTATGTAATGCTGTACTGTGTGTATGCCACAAGGGGGCACTAAAGTTTAAGCCACAGAAGACGCGTTTGAGTTATTATGTTTGTTTAAGTTGTTTTACGGTATTCTTACTGATGGCTGTCTGACCGTGAGACTGATGTGTCAGCAACGAAAAATAAATATGCCAAGAGCGGCTAAAGAGGATCCATCTCTCGTTTATTTTTCCCCGAACACAACGCTAACTGCAACAACAGTGTAACTAAGTTCAACAAAATGCTTGTAGAAGATAACAAAAAACAAACATTTACAACAACCATTATCATTGTCAATACAAGCTCCAGATTCCCTCAGTCCAGACTAAATTCCTTCAGTCTTCAAATCCAGATTAGATGCAAAGTCCTTAAACACAGTCACTGTTCTTGTAGCTTTTAAGTTTTTAGAGAACTCAACAGGCTACTCAAAGTACATTTTCAACTCGCATTTAAACCTCAAAAAAAGAGGAGTGCATTTAGACAATTTAGATTTGTGAATGTGAAATTTAGCTAACAGAAAAATAAGGTTTATAAAATAAATATCACTTTTCTTTTCACATTCATGAAAACCAAAAATTACATTTAATGTATGTAAAATCAACATTAGGATTTACATAACAATTGATAAAATCACAAATGTCACACCAAAATGTAACTGTGAAAGAGCAGTTCCAAAATAAATGTAAAGTGGTCTCAGGTTTTTCTGAACAGAAAGAACAGAGTTGTATCAATGCCATTCTTAAGTCTTTTGAGAAAGCATTTAGACCTGTGTAAAACCTGTGAATTCATTTAAAGGTGATTTCTCTCGTTTTATTACTATCACTGGCTGAAATATTAACGTTACTTTTACAAATAAGAGCATCTGGTTGACTTCATGAGGATTGAGGAGTAGACCCCTGCCAATAACATTTCCTTCTCATTTCATGATTTTTTCCTCTCTTCTTCAAAACACATCACTTATTTGTATTGCTACTTCATTTATTTTCTTCTCGTGCCTTGCTTCATGCCTGTTTACTTGCATCAATCAGTGCCATTATAAAGTAGCCTATATGAAGACTTTGGTTCCAAAATGAGATAACTCCGTTCATAAAACATTTCTAAAGGCATGTTTTTTATTACGTTATCACGTTTTTGTTGTGTATTATTGTGTTATCTAGCTTTATTTTTGGAGTTACTATTGCTTAAATCCCGGCTGACCCTCTGGCACTGACCCTTTAGAACCCAGTCTATTCCGCCCAAGGCGGCTCGGGGTCCGCTGTGGCCTAGTGGTTAAAGCGCTGGGCTTGTGATCAGAAGGTCGACGATTCAAATCTCAATGCCAGCCAGCACGGGTCATGGATGAAGTGCCCTTGAGCAAGGCACCTTAACCCTGATTGCTCTGCAGTAATGTGCCACAATTACTGCAGAGTAATCCAACGATCTAAACTGCTTATTAAGCAAACAAAGTCATATCATGTCTATATACTTCAAACAATCTGTGAATGACTGACTCAAATATTGCTTTGTGTGCAGTTGGAGAACCGCCATTGGCTGTTGTTTTGCATAATTAATGAGCTAGGTCTGGAAATGTCATTCTGTGACTACTCGTTTATAAATATCATTGTGTTTCGAGTTCCGTTTTCAACAAAAGTGTGTACAATAAAAATGCTCTGTTCTGTCTGACTCGTGTTCTCAACGTTAAACGTGAATGTACATTTTCTCACCAACCGTCGTCGGCTGTAGCGTCGCCGATGTGCCGTATAAAACCAGTCGCGACACCTGCTAGATCTGTTCGGGCCGGGGACCTATCGCCTTGACACCAAGCCAACACGCTACTAGAGTCGCTCGTCAGGGCGCGCTTGGTCTCTGCGCTCGGAAACAACGGCCCGATGCCCGTCGGATCGCCGGCGTGAATCAGCTTTTGTTTCTTTTGTACGTCTTATGGGAATTTAGATCCGTATATGGATCGATATAAAAATGGATGATTGATGTTGTTTAAATCAGATGTATTTTCCTACATGACATGATTGTGAACAAAAGCTTGAAGTTGAGAGTTCTTCAGTTGCCAGATGTTGCCAGAGATCGGAATGTGGTCAGTGAGAGGGGGGTTGCAGGATCTGCTTGTGTAAATGTGTAACAATAACCAGATCTTATTTTTGGGGAAGAAATGTGTACACTCAAGGATCTTATTGTGGTTTAAACGTGCCTTTACATTTAATATGATTTTACCATTGATTACTAACTATGCATAATATGTTGAAAATATAACCAGTGTGTGAGTTGTGTGTAACCAAGCCATAATCGCTGATATTGTGGGGTTTTTCCATAGGATGTTACTATGTGTGTGTGAAAAGATTAGATTACACGGGGGGCCCCATGGAATGGGTGAGGGTCTTGTGTGCAAATTTGTTACAGATGTCGGGTTTGAAAAACAAGGCAGTGAGCTGATTGGCTGGAGACCAGACAAAGGGGAGAAGAACTGATTGGACCCCGGCTGAAGAAGAGTTTCGGCGAGAAATACATATAAATACCAGTGAAACTGTTTTTCGTGGTCGATCCTTTGTTAAGACGTTTGTGTGTCTGAGGATCCACCGAAACAGCTGTTTGTTCGAGAGTTCTGATCAATAAATTTCAACGTTTTATGAACTGGCCTCTCTCCAATTTTTGAACGCGCAGAACATTGTTTAAATGTTCTTCAGATGGTGACCCCGAACGCGGTTGGAGACAGAGCCACCAAAAGAGAATTGTAAAACTCGGAGAGTGACCGAAAATTGGGACGAGACAACTTTTAACTTCAACACGCTGTCGACAGAATTAAAAAAAAGGTGAGCAGAGCCTGTTTAAACGAACTTCTGCAGATTGGATATTCCAAATTTATGTGTTGAGTTTGAAGTATATCTGTACCATTTGAGTAGAAATTAAAGATCATTGATATTTGTTGATCAGAATGAAAGGCCCGTCACGAGTTTTATTTACGTTAACAAGACGCGGTGAAAGGCCCGTCACGAGTTTTATTTACGTTAACAAGACGCGGTGAAAGGCCCGTCACGAGTTTTATTTACGTTAACAAGACGCGGTGAAAGGCCCGTCACGGTTTATTTTCATTAACAAGACGCGGTGAAAGGCCCGTCACGAGTTTTATTTACGTTAACAAGACGCGGTGAAAGGCCCGTCACGGTTTATTTTCATTAACAAGACGCGGTGAAAGGCCCGTCACGAGTTTTATTTACGTTAACAAGACGCGGTGAAAGGCCCGTCACGGTGTATTTACGTTAACAAGACCGGTGAAAGGCCGCGTCACGAGTGTATTTATAAGGGTACACTAAAAGCCGATTAAATTGTGCATATTGTGTATTGTATACAGTGTAAAATGTCTGATTTTGAGAGAAAATGTGCGGAGTATAGCTGTTCCCCTGTGGCTATGCAGTGGGAAAAAATTGTTGATATGTTAATGGCCCAATCAGAGCCGAAAACTCGTAAGAAAGACAGCAAAATCTGGAAACAAAAATGGAGTGAAATTTGCATGGAGAATGTGTGGAAGGAATCTGAGAAAGTGTTGATTAAGATCACTCCAAAAATCAGGGAAATGGAGGAAAAAGCGCATGCAAGTTTAAACAAACATGTAGAAGGAGGAAAAGATGTGAAGTGGTTAGATAAAAATAAGCATAAAAAGGAGGAAGAGAGATTGAGAGAAGAATTACGCCGTTGGACACGGATTGCTCTAACTGCAATTGCTTTGAGTTCCCCTAGGGGGGGCACAGGACATGTGCAATCGGAGGAGTCAGAGAAAGAAATGGTGAGAGAGTCAGGAAGTGCAGGAGCCAGTATCTCGCGTCATACTGAGACCGCCCCCTTATATCCTGATTTGAATAAGCTGTTGCCCCCGCCCTACATACCAGCTTCACAGCAAGTGCAAGTGAATGTGAAAGACTCGATGGTGGAGGTAGACATGCCAGATCTAGATGTTTTAAAGGATCAAATAAACGTGTTGACAGCACAATTAGAACTAATGGTAAATAGACAGGAAACCTTACAAAGAAAGGATAGCTTAACAAACCAAAGAGCACAAGTAGTGCACAATGAGGAGGAAGGCAGAGACATGAAGGGACAGGAAGCATGTAATAACAGTGAGGATGGAGGGCCACTGCAGGTATGTAGGGACGTAGTTATTAAAGGAACTATGATGTCTACCCCAGTGTCACAGGGTACTAGGAGTCGTACCAGAGCCTGTCAATTCACTCCCCCTCAAGAGAGACAATGGGACAGTATGTGTCGCCCAGGTAGTGAGTATGATGAAAGGAATGTTGATGTGCCAAACGCCCAGCTGATGTCAGGAGGGGCAACTAACATGCCTCTGTTACAGGGCAACCGAGGGGTACCAAAGTACCAGCCCTGGAGCCATAGTGACATGACAGCTGTGCTGGCAAAATTGCCCCCCATTACATCTGGTGGAGGCAGATGGCTTATAAAGTTGATGGCATTGTGCCACGGCACCACCTTGGCGGTAGGAGACATAAGATGCCTTTTAGGCCAAGTTTTTACTGTTTCGCAGATGGCAGAGTTTGAGAAGGATGCAAACATTGAAGACGAACCCAATGACGCACAGTATACCACTGTCAGTACAGCGATCGCCAGGGCCCTCAGAACAAAATTTCCAACACCCCCAACCGTATACCAAAACATTAAGTTCCGCATTAAGCCTGGTGAGACTGGAGCGAGTTACTATTTTAGATGTGCAGCTGAATGGGAGCAGATGGTAGAAGAAAATAGTCTAAATAATCCAATTACGCGTAATATATTTAGAACTGCCGTAATGACAGGGGCCCCCAATGGTGTCAAGCAGGCAATGGAATGTAATCCTGACACTCCAGTTGCCAGCAACGAAATGTGGGAAAGACATCTAGTGTTCCATATTGACAGATCAGTCGATAAGCAGGATAAAGAACAGGAGGAATTAGAAAAGACAAAGCAACAATTGTTAAAACTACAATTAGAAATGGCTAAGTCAGATACCAAAAAATCCAAACAAATGTCACAACGTCCTGTGAGCAGCGGCTTTGACGGGCAGCCCGGGGGGAAGACCCCACCTTTTCCCATAGTCACACCTGAAACTTTTGGCTATGCTCAGGGAGGACATGTCCCTAATTTCCAATTAATAAAACCATGGGGAGGGTATAGGCCACGGGGCAATAGCGGATGGGCTAGGGGGAAGCCAAGTGGGGGAGGGGTGCGCTACAGGGATGCATGTCATCAGTGTGGGGGGACTGATCATTGGAGGAGACATTGTCCCATGACAGGGGACAGCCAGTATATGGGACCACCTGCGGGGGGATGGGATCCTCATAGAGGTGGGCCCAGTGGTCGTGGCAGAGGACCACAAACTCCAAAATACCCGGAGCAACAAGGCCCACCTCCCCACTCGATTCAGGCGCCCTTGAACCCATCTTGGGGCCAGGGGGAAGGCGCGGATTGTTGACGAGGCCAACAGAGAACAATCATGCGAGGTCTGGCTGAGCCTTACATGATTTTAGTGGTTAACAACAGACCACTAACAGCTTTGGTAGATACCGGAGCAACATACTCCACAGTAACGAGGGGCACAATCACTGACAAAGATCTAAGTGATAAGACTGTTGGAGTTATGGGGTTCTCTGGAAGGTTCGAACACTGGCATCTTACTGTTCCTCTTACCACGAAAGTGGCAAATCAGTCCCTGTCACACTCATTTCTATATTCCACAAAAGCACCTGTTCCCCTATTGGGCAGAGATCTGTTGATTAAATTGGGTGCAAATATTTTATGCTCACCAGAAGGTGTCACAGTCACGTTCCCGGACGGCACTAAAGTCGACTGTTCACAGGCACACAGTAGAGAGGGCCACCAGCAGGTTTTGCTGGGAGGACCCTTGCAAGAGATGGCAGACATATATTGGGTGGAACTAGATGATTCACAATCGGGAGCCAGAGCACTGTATAAGAGTCAGTGGCCCTGGATCAAAGACTTAGCTGTCTATTTACCTCCCATCGACCCCCTGCATTGTACACTATTTTATGACCGGAATGACACTGTCACATACCAGGAAATGTTCCATGACATTGAGGGCCAAATGTGGACACTCACAGGGGAGGGTCTATATGTAGGACAAGAGGGTGTAGTAGTTCCAGTTACACTGACACCAGAACAACAGATATGGTATGAAATGGCAGACACAGCTGCACCTCACATTTCTATGGCACTGCATCCAGGCCATGAAGCTCGAGAGTTAGGAGCTATGACAAAAAGGTTGCGCTTGGTGACCGATTGGGAGCCCTCTGGCATTGTAGGGGTTTTGTATTCGCGTATGACAGATTCATATTGGGTACCACAAAAAACGACCGATAGGGGCCAATTGACTCACCTCGAAATTACAAGAAGCCATGGTCGCGAATTGACAGACGGTCCCGGAGCTGAGCAGTTAATTAACAGCCAGCCGGACGACCTCTGGTCACAAGGTCCAACGGACGTTGGCCTCTGTAACATTGAGCCAGTCAAATTTCAGTTAAAATCGACAGAACCAGTTTGGGTCCCACAATATCCTAACAAAAGGGAGGCAGAGGAAGGCATTGCGCCCACTGTTCAAGGTTTAGTGGAGAAAGGTGTCATTATTCCATGGCGATCGCCATGGAACACCCCGATTTTTCCTGTAAAAAAACCAGGCACTAACAAATATAGATTAGTCCATGATCTACGTCGAGTAAACAGCCTGGTGACAACACCAACAATGGCCGTACCAAACCCATATACTGCCATCTCAAATTTGACCCCAGCTCACCAATGGTTCACATGCATTGATTTGGCCAACGCTTTTTTCTGTATACCTATCTCGGAAGGATGTAAATCGTGCCTGACTTTCACTTACCGAAAATGTCAATATTCTTATAACAGACTTCCACAGGGCTTTATTTTATCGCCAGGGATATTCAATCAGGTCCTAAAAAATCAGCTGATAAATTGTGTGTTACCTGTGGATTGCGTTCTAATAATGTATGTTGATGATCTTTTGCTAGCAGCCGTAACCAATGAAGATTGCTTAAAAGCAACGGGCGTCATTCTGAGACAGCTGTATGCGTCTGGGTTCAAGGTTAGTAAAGAAAAACTGCAGGTCAGCAGGCCATCTGTTACTTTCATGGGCCGTTTAATCACAGGCCAAGGCACAACATTGTCTGATCGCCAACGTGATGGCATTTTGTCACACCCGAAGCCACACAATGTGAAGGACATGCTTTCCTTTCTGGGATTGACAGGTTTCAGCAGAAATTATATCCCTATGTATGTAGCGGTCACCAAGCCATTACGAGACATGGTCAAGGAACAAGGCATGAGAAATGTGCAGGCGAAGTTAACATGGACCCCTGAAGCAGAAACTGCGTTCATTAAATTGAAAGGGGAGCTGTCACATGCAGCATATCTGCATAGCCCTGATTACAGCAAGGCATTTTTCCTAGACGTTTCTGAAACAGGGAATAGCGCACATGGAGTACTTTTTCAGAAGCAGTCTAGTGCTAGACGTGTGCTCATGTATGTCAGTGTCCTAATGGACGCCATTGAACAACGCCAGCCGGTTTGTGCCAGGTTTACTGCAGGATTAGCAAAGATCATTGAAAAGACATCACACATTGTGATGGGTCATCAGTTAACGGTCCTGACCACGCACTCTGTCATGTCGTTTGTCAATTCTGCATCATTTACGTTTTCACCGTTGAGGCAGAGAAAACTGTCCAAATGTCTAACGGCGCCAAACATAACATACAAACACGATGGCATTAACATGGCAGATTTGTTCACCAAAGGGGAACCACATGACTGTGCACCAATCACTGACCTGGCATCTCGTGTTCGCCAGGACTTAACTGCAACCCCTATCCCTGAAGCCTCGGACGTGATCACACTTTTCACGGACGGGTGCTGTTTTAGAGCTCAGGATGGCTCTTTGGTCTCAGCTTACTCTGTTGTGCAACAAACAGACTTAGGTTACACTACTAGGGAAGCAGAGAAAATAGAAGGCAAACAGTCGGCACAGAGAGCAGAACTAATTGCGGTCACACAAGCACTTAAGCTTGCAGGGTCTGGCAAAGTCAACATTTATAGTGACTCAGCTTATGTCGTGGGTGCTGTACATGTCGAACTCGCAGTTTGGCAAAGGAGTGGGTTCGTCACTACGTCTGGTAAGCCTATAGCACATGATGCAGAAGTACGTGCACTGTTGGACGCATTGAAAATTCCAGCAGCTGTTGCTGTCATAAAATGTCAGGGCCACTGTAAAACAGACAGTGCTGTAGCACGGGGAAATGAGGCTGCTGACTTGGCTGCCAAAACAGCTGCAGGCTATCAGGTGACCATGATGGTACAGACTGACTGTTCATATGTAAAACTGTTACCATCTTTCAGCAGAGAAACACTTGTGGCCGAACATGGCAAATGCACACCAGAGGAACTGTCAACGTGGACAGAGTATGGGGCCCTGTGTGCACCAGATGGTCTGTGGCAGGCCCCAGATGGCAGACCAGCGTTGCCCATGAGCCTGTCACGCTCTATCATGACCCAAGCACACACTATGTCGCACGTGAGTTCAAAACAGATGATGAAAACATTGCAATATTGGTGGCATCCTTTTTTGACGGCTATGGTGTCTAACTTTGTACTTTCATGCGACATTTGTCAAAAACATAACATCAAACCAACTTTAAAACAGTTAAAGGGCACATTTTTGCCATTACGAGGCCCAGGAGAGGAAATCGTGATTGACTTTACAGACATGGTAGAGAGGGTGCAAGGGAAACGGTATTTGTTGGTGATAGTTGACCAATTCACAGGTTGGCCTGAGGCTTTTCCTTGTGGGAAAGAAGACAGCACTGCAGTCATTAAGTGTCTCGTTAATTTGTACATTCCTCATTACGGTTTCCCCCGGCATATCCGGTCAGATAACGGCTCACACTTCAAAAATGAGCATTTAAAAATCGTAGAGAAATCGCTGGGTCTAACGCATGCGTTTGGGGCCGTCTATCATCCCGAATCGCAAGGTAAGGTCGAACGGATGAACCTAACACTGAAACTTAAATTGGCTAAAATCTGTGCACAGACCAAATTATCATGGCTATCAGCTCTTCCGTTGGCTCTAATGTCTGTACGTTCCTCTGTTAACAGAATCACTGGCTTTACACCTTTTGAATTGCTTACAGGTAGATCTTTTCCAGGACCGTCGACGCCGCTGAAGCCGGACACCTGTGTACCACTTTCACATTGTGTATACTTTGACAAACTGACTGCTATGATTCAACATTTCTCTCAGCAGACTCCCTCTGACATTGCTGGAGATCCTGTCGAGCCCGGTTCGCAGTGGGTTCGCCTGAAGAAGTTTCGAAGGAAGTGGAATGAGCCACGCTGGACGGAGCCTCTGAAAGTGACGGCCAGGACATCACATTGTGTCCGTCTATCTGGCAAGGGCGACACCTGGTATCACTTGTCTTCTTGTGTTAACTGTGATCCACCAAACAGGTCGCTGTCAGAGACTGCTGTGGACCTAAGGGCTCAGGTCCAAGAGGGGGAGGGTATCTCTGGAGCAGAAAGTGGAGCAGAAAGTGACATACAAGCATCAACAACAGGGGCATTAAAAATTAAAAATCCAGTGCAAAAAAGGTGACATTTTTTCAAGCAGTGACATTTAAAAACAGGTACGGAGTGGAGAACGTGAGACGACAAAATAAAAGAACAGGTGATTGTGCAGTGACTCATGAGGAAGACAGTAGAACTATCTTCCATTTAGTCACAAAAGCAAGGTGCACGGACTATCCAATTTATGATGATCACACCCAGAGCTTAAAACAAATAAGAAACTGGTGTGTAGACTATGTACTCATTATAATCAAGGGTTATCAACATTTTCGTATTTACCTTTACCAAATCTTTATATATTAATTTTTTTTCTAATCCTTTATAAGCAATATATATTGTTGTTATTGTGATCCTTCAATTTTAATATTCACATTTTCCATATTTGCTATTTTTCATATTTTTATATTCACAGTTTTCATATTTCATATTCAGTATTTCCCATATTTTCTATATTTTTATATTGCTATTGTGATTTTATATTGTCATATTCATTAACGTATAACCATTTATTCCTTACATTTCTATTTTGTGGGATTTTAACCATATATTTTTTCTGAATTTCATATTCCCATTAAGTGTACTGTGTGTTTAACCATTTAAATTTCCAAGAGTGTGTTTATTGTTCCTTTAAAGTCCAAGAGAGGGTAACGAGATGAAGCTGTGGGAAAACTGTAAGCTGTCAGGGATCCTATTAATAATTTCAGGGGTTATAGTAGGAATAATTTTTAGCATAACTGAGGGTCAGGAAAGCAGCAACAACAACATATCGAAACCGAGTTACAAAAGAGCCATAGCCGATACGAGGTTACCATGTGAACAACTCGTAATTAACTATGTTTGGGGTAAGACCACCTCATTTACTTTCGACCTATGCGCTGTCATAAATTGTGGGGGAAAAAATAGCTCATGGAGGGGGTACGAGGTATATGTATGTATGGACTGGAATACGGACAGTGTTTGTAAGGCATACCAGTCTAGGCGAACCCATAGGGGTGAATGGTGTCCGTCATGGAACAACGTGATAGCATACACCGGTGCTTGGACTCCGAAAGAACCTAGCCTTTGGACCCGTACCTCGGCAAAATTTGATTTTAAAATGCAAAGAGATTATAGTGCAAGTCAAAATCCACTCACCCTTTCAATATCCACTAGAACGGGATCAGCCAATTATACAGGGGAGTTTTTCCTTATAATGGGGGTGCACAGCCCAGGAACAGATAAAAAAGCAGTAATAAAATTTGTTGTGGACAGTTCACCTGAGGAGGAAAGAAATGGGACAGTAGCTGAGCCATTATCGGTAGGACAAAAGTATGGAGTGGTAGAAATAGATTACACCATGTTAAAACCAGAAGATATGATAGAAAGAGCCACAGGATATGGGGAAAATAATTTGTGGCTGGAATGGATAATTACCACAGCCAGAGAACAGAGCTTAGACGATTGTGTTGGATGTGCTAATGCAAGACCTCATTTATATATTGAACCAGCCCCGTTGTACCAAAACGATACGTGGGGTTATGAGTGTATGCTGGCATTGACACGGATGGCCAGTCCAAAAAATTGTACCACATTGGCAGCAATATTCCCACCAATAACCAACCTTTCACGGGCAGGTCCATTTACACCAAAGAAAGCAAATTATACCTGTTTTGATATTAAACGTCTATCACCAACCAGCAACCTGGGGGAGATAAATAAGGAGTGGTGTGATCAGATCATAGTAGATAATGGGACTGAGATAGGTACGTGGGCTAGAGCAGGTTTGTATTATTATTGTGGAGATCGAAGATTGTTTACTAGGATACCTGAGAAGGCAAAGGGAGTGTGTGCCATGGTGAGACTGGGAGCCCCAATAACCCTGATAGGAGACAGAGCAGTCAGAACGGAAACCGTGAATTCAGCAACATTGACTAGAAGACGTAGGAGACACATCATGACAAAGAGAGCAATAGGATCAAGTGTAGATTTATCATTAAATAGTCCGACATACATTGACGCGATAGGGATTCCACGAGGTGTTCCAGATGAATATAAGCTAGCGAACCAAGTGGCAGCAGGTTTTGAGAATATACCCATAATAGCTGCTATTTTTCCAGTCACCCCAAACAAGAATGTAGATAGGATTAATTATGTACATTATAATGTGATGAGGTTAGCAAATATGACAAGGGATGCAGTAGATGGTTTAGCAGAACAGCTAGCACCAACTTCACTTATGGCTATACAGAACCGTATGGCTCTGGACATGTTGTTGGCAGAAAAGGGAGGAGTATGTGTTATGTTTGGTGATCTTTGCTGTACTTACATTCCTAATAATACAGCACCAGACGGATCAGTCACTAGGGCATTGGAAGGTTTGAGAACTTTGTCTATCGAAATGAAGGAACATTCAGGAGTGAATAATCCTATTGGAGATTGGCTAGACAAGGCACTAGGCAAATGGAAATCCGTTTTAATGTCGATTGTGTTATCAATAGCTGTATTTGCAGGTATTTTGGTCTCATGCGGATGCTGTTGTATTCCCTGTATCAGATCACTATGTAACAGAGTGATATTATCGGCAATAGAAAAGACAGACCTAACCCCTCCGAAATATACCATGCCTCTATTGTCTGGCGATCATTTCCTAGATGAAGATGATAATGATGTTTGTGATGATTTGTGACCATTTTTTAATGGTCAAGAGAGGGATTATGGGAATTTAGATCCGTATATGGATCGATATAAAAATGGATGATTGATGTTGTTTTTGGGGAAGAAATGTGTACACTCAAGGATCTTATTGTGGTTTAAACGTGCCTTTACATTTAATATGATTTTACCATTGATTACTAACTATGCATAATATGTTGAAAATATAACCAGTGTGTGAGTTGTGTGTAACCAAGCCATAATCGCTGATATTGTGGGGTTTTTCCATAGGATGTTACTATGTGTGTGTGAAAAGATTAGATTACACGGGGGGCCCCATGGAATGGGTGAGGGTCTTGTGTGCAAATTTGTTACAGATGTCGGGTTTGAAAAACAAGGCAGTGAGCTGATTGGCTGGAGACCAGACAAAGGGGAGAAGAACTGATTGGACCCCGGCTGAAGAAGAGTTTCGGCGAGAAATACATATAAATACCAGTGAAACTGTTTTTCGTGGTCGATCCTTTGTTAAGACGTTTGTGTGTCTGAGGATCCACCGAAACAGCTGTTTGTTCGAGAGTTCTGATCAATAAATTTCAACGTTTTATGAACTGGCCTCTCTCCAATTTTTGAACGCGCAGAACATTGTTTAAATGTTCTTCAGACTACAAGAGACACGCGTTAATGTGAGACTCGCTTTACTTGTGTACACATCCATGTGCATCAGAAGAGATGATCTGCATATGAGATAACTCTCATTTCTAAAGGCATGTTTTTTATTATGTTATCATGTTTTTGTTGTGTTTTATTGTGTTATCTAGCTGTATTTTTGGAGTTACTATGGCTTAAATCCCCCAATCCCTTCATAATAATATCTTGTTCAATATGTACACAATATACAGGCTCTATATATATATATATATGTATGTATATTAGTTCAAGAAAGTTACTTCAAGAGTTGGATGGCAAAGTGAGTATGCAGAATAAACCTTTCTTTAAGGCACTCCCTAAGAAACTGTGGTCTGAGATCAGCCTGTGTGCTCGAACCTAAAGAATTCAATCATTCAGCAGCTAAAACCCATTAGGAAACCTTTACAACTGTCAACGGTTATCAGACAAAGCCCTCTACTGGCGAAGGGGTGCAAACGTTCAATTGAAAGGAGAAGACAAATCAGATTCTCATTTTCTTTACAGAAGTAAAAGCCAGTATAAAAAGAGTTTAAATGTACTTACTGAATTGATGAATGACACTCCTAAAAGTGCCACACAAACACACATAACCGAATATTGATTAGCGTTGTATGAACAACAGACTGTAATAAATATGATTAAGAGACTGTAATAAATATGATTTTAATTTTTATTAATAAATAATTGTTAGGAACGATCGAAGAAGTGATGACGACGTCTAGTGGTAGAGGTCATCTTGTGGTAAAAGCCATGCGTTTATCAAAAAGAAGATATCTCATGACAATTTCACATCACCCCCCAAGCGTTGCATTTGCGAAAGAGCATAAACGAGTATATACTGTAGCTCCGAAACAGGATTGGTAATATCATGCAACGTTGTTTTCCTTACACTAGATGTCCTAAAAGCCCCGTTTCACATCGAACAGAGAGTTTGCTTTTTCAAATGTGTACATCAAGTCCCGTTGATTTCATTGATTAGGTGGTGAAAAGAATGACGACACGATATAAGCAAAAGCTCTTTATTTGGAGGCAAACAATCTGTGAATGACCGATTCAAATATTGCTAGGATAACCGCCATTGGCTGTTGTTTTGCATAATTAATGAGCTAGGTCTGGAAATGTCATTCTGTGACTACTCGTTTATAAATATCATTGTGTTTCGAGTTCCGTTTTCAACAAAAGTGTGTACAATAAAAACGCTCTGTCTGACTCGTGTTCTTAACGTTAAACGTGAATGTAAATTTCCTCACCAACCGTCGTCGGTTGGAGCGTCGCCGATATGCCGTATAAAACCAGTCGCGACACCAGCAAGTTGCCACGGTGATCTATCGCCTTGGCCCAAGCCAACATGCTACTAGAGTCGCTCGTCAGGGCGCGCTGGGTCTCTGCGCTCGGACAACGGGCTGATGCCGTCGGCGAGCATCGGCTTTTGTTTCTTTTGTACGTCTACAAGAGACACACGTTAATGTGAGAGCTTTACTACACATCCATGTGCATCAGAAGAGATGACCTGCATATGCGACGCTACACCAACCGCAGGAAGTGAACCCGTCCCACCGGAAGTGCTCGAATCCCTGCCTGAAATATATTTATATATATATCTTTTTTTTAATTAAATGCTTGTAGAAGATAAAAAAAAAAAAACATTTACAACAACCATTATCATTGTCAATACAAGCTCCAGATTCCCTCAGTCCAGACTAAATTTCTTCAGTCTTCCAATCCAGATTAGGTGCAAAGTCCTTAAACACAGTCACTGTTCTTGTAGCTTTTAAGTTTTTAGAGCACTCAACAGGCTACTCAAAGTACATTTTCAACTCGCATTTAAGCCCTCAAAAAAAGAGGAGTGCATTTAGACAATTTAGATTTGTGAATGTGAAATTTAGCTAACAGAAAAATAAGGTTTATAAAATAAATATCACTTTTCTTTTCACATTCATGAAAACCAAAAATTACATTTGATGTATGTAAAATCAACATTAGGATTTACATAACAATTGATAAAATCACAAATGTCACACCAAAATGTAACTGTGAAAGAGCAGTTCCAAAATAAATGTAAAGTGGACTCAGGTTTTTCTGAACAGAAAGAACAGAGGGTATCAATGCCATTCTTAAGTCTTTTGAGAAAGCATTTAGACCTGTGTAAAACCTGTGAATTAATTTAAAGGTGATTTCTCTCGCTTTTTTACTATCACTGGCTGAAATATTAATGTTACTTTTAGAAATAAGAGAATCAGGTTGACTTCATGAGGATTGAGGAGTAGACCCCTGCCAATAACATTTCCTTCTCATTTCATGATTTTTTCTCTCTTCTTCAAAACACATCACTTATTTGTATTGCTACTTCATTTATTTTCTTCTCGTGCCTTGCTTCATGCCTGTTTACTTGCATCAATCAGTGCCATTATAAAGTAGCCTATATGAAGACTTTGGTTCCAAAATGAGATAACTCCGTTCATAAAACATTTCTAAAGGCATGTTTTTTATTACGTTATCACGTTTTTGTTGTGTATTATTGTGTTATCTAGCTTTATTTTTGGAGTTACTATTGCTTAAATCCCTCAATCCCTTCATAATAATATCTTGTTCAATATGTACACGATATACAGGCTAATATATATATATATATATATATATATATATAAATACATATATATATATATACATATGTATGTATATTAGTTCAAGAAAGTTACTTCAAGAGTTGGATGGCAAAGTGAGTATGCGGAATAAACCTTTCTTTAAGGCACTCCCTAAGAAACTGTGGTCTGAGATCAGCCTGTGTGCTCGAACCTAAAGAATTAATTCATTCAGCAGCTAAAACCCATTAGGAAACCTTTACAACTGTCAACGGTTATCAAACAACGCCCTCTACTGGCGAAGGGGTGCAAACGTTCAATTGAAAGGAGAAGACAAATCAGATTCTCATTTTCTTTACAGAAGTAAAAGCCAGTATAAAAAGAGTTTAAATGTACTTACTGAATTGATGAATGACACTCCTAAAAGTGCCACACAAACACACATAACCGAATATTGATTAGCGTTGTATGAACAACAGACTGTAATAAATATGAATAAGAGACTGTAATAAATATGATTTTAATTTTTATTAATAAATAATTGTTAGGAACGATCGAAGAAGTGATGACGACGTCTAGTGGTAGAGGTCATCTTGTGGTAAAAGCCATGCGTTTATCAAAAAGAAGATATCTCATGACAATTTCACATCACCCCCCAAGCGTTGCATTTGCGAACGAGCATAAACGAGTATATACTGTAGCTCCGAAACAGGATTGGTAATATCATGCAACGTTGTTTTCCTTACACTAGATGTCCTAAAAGCCCCGTTTCACATCGAACAGAGAGTTTGCTTTTTCAAATGTGTACATCAAGTCCCGTTGATTTCATTGATTAGGTGGTGAAAAGAATGACGACACGATATAAGCAAAAGCTCTTTATTTGGAGGCAAACAATCTGTGAATGACCGATTCAAATATTGCTTGGAGCACCGCCATTGGCTGTTGTTTTGCATAATTAATGAGCTAGGTCTGGAAATGTCATTCTGTGACTACTCGTTTATAAATATCATTGTGTTTCGAGTTCCGTTTTCAACAAAAGTGTGTACAATAAAAACGCTCTGTCTGACTCGTGTTCTTAACGTTAAACGTGAATGTAAATTTCATCACCAACCGTCGTCGGTTGGAGCGTCGCCAGTATGCCGTATAAAAGCAGTCGCGACACCAGCTGGTTGCCACGGTGATCTATCGCCTTGCCCAAGCCAACATGCTACTAGAGTCGCTCGTCAGGGCGCGCTGGGTCTCTGCGCTCGGACAACGGGCTGATGCCGTCGGCGAGCATCAGCTTTTGTTTCTTTTGTACGTCTACAAGAGACACACGTTAATGTGAGAGCTTTACTTGTGTACACATCCATGTGCATCAGAAGAGATGACCTGCATATGCGACACCACACCGACGGCAGGAAGTGAACCCGTCCCACCGGAAGTGCTCCTAAAATCAACATTAGGATTTACATAACAATTGATAAAATCACAAATGTCACACCAAAATGTAACTGTGAAAGAGCAGTTCCAAAATAAATGTAAAGTGGACTCAGGTTTTTCTGAACAGAAAGAACAGAGGGTATCAATGCCATTCTTAAGTCTTTTGAGAAAGCATTTAGACCTGTGTAAAACCTGTGAATTCATTTAAAGGTGATTTCTCTCGTTTTATTACTATCCCTGGCTGAAATATTAATGTTACTTTTAGAAATAAGAGAATCAGGTTGACTTCATGAGGATTGAGGAGTAGACCCCTGCTAATAACATTTCCTTCTCATTTCATGATTTTTTCTCTCTTCTTCAAAACACATCACTTATTTGTATTGCTACTTCATTTATTTTCTTCTCGTGCCTTGCTTCATGCCTGTTTACTTGCATCAATCAGTGCCATTATAAAGTAGCCTATATGAAGACTTTGGTTCCAAAATGAGATAACTCCGTTCATAAAACATTTCTAAAGGCATGTTTTTTATTAAGTTATCACGTTTTTGTTGTGTTTTATTGTGTTATCTAGCTTTATTTTTGGAGTGACTATTGCTTAAATCCCTCAATCCCTTCATAATAATATCTTGTTCAATATGTACACGATATACAGGCTAAATATATATATATATATATATATATATATATATATATATATATATATATACATATATATATATATATATATATATATATATATATATATATATATATATATATACATATGTATGTATATTTGTTCAAGAAAGTTACTTCAAGAGTTGGATGGCAAAGTGAGTATGCAGAATAAATCTTTCTTTAAGGCACTCCCTAAGAAACTGTGGTCTGAGATCAGCCTGTGTGCTCGAACCTAAAGAATTAATTCATTCAGCAGCTAAAACCCATTAGGAAACCTTTACAACTGTCAACGGTTATCAAACAACGCCCTCTACTGGCGAAGGGGTGCAAACGTTCAATTGAAAGGAGAAGACAAATCAGATTCTCATTTTCTTTACAGAAGTAAAAGCCAGTATAAAAAGAGTTTAAAAGTACTTACTGAATTGATGAATGACACTCCTAAAAGTGCCACACAAACACACATAACCGAATATTGATTAGCGTTGTATGAACAACAGACTGTAATAAATATGAATAAGAGACTGTAATAAATATGATTTTAATTTTTATTAATAAATAATTGTTAGGAACGATCGAAGAAGTGATGACGACGTCTAGTGGTAGAGGTCATCTTGTGGTAAAAGCCATGCGTTTATCAAAAAGAAGATATCTCATGACAATTTCACATCACCCCCCAAGCGTTGCATTTGCGAAAGAGCATAAACGAGTATATACTGTAGCTCCGAAACAGGATTGGTAATATCATGCAACGTTGTTTCCCTTACACTAGATGTCCTAAAAGCCCCGTTCCACATCGAACAGAGAGTTTGCTTTTTCAAATGTGTAGATCAAGTCCCGTTGTTTTCATTGATTAGGTGGTGAAAAGAATGACGACACGATATAAGCAAAAGCTCTTTATTTGGAGGCAAACAATCTGTGAATGACCGATTCAAATATTGCTTGGAGCACCGCCATTGGCTGTTGTTTTGCATAATTAATGAGCTAGGTCTGGAAATGTCATTCTGTGACTACTCGTTTATAAATATCATTGTGTTTCGAGTTCCGTTTTCAACAAAAGTGTGTACAATAAAAACGCTCTGTCTGACTCGTGTTCTCAACGTTAAACGTGAATGTAAATTTCATCACCAACCGTCGTCGGTTGGAGCGTCGCCAGTATGCCGTATAAAAGCAGTCGCGACACCAGCTGGTTGCCACGGTGATCTATCGCCTTGCCCAAGCCAACATGCTACTAGAGTCGCTCGTCAGGGCGCGCTGGGTCTCTGCGCTCGGACAACGGACTGATGCCGTCGGCGAGCATCAGCTTTTATTTCTTTTGTACGTCTACAAGAGACACACGTTAATGTGAGAGCTTTACTACACATCCATGTGCATCAGAAGAGATGACCTGCATATGCGACGCTACACCAACCGCAGGAAGTGAACCCGTCCCACCGGAAGTGCTCGAATCCCTGCCTGAAATATATTTATATATATATCTTTTTTTTTAATTAAATGCTTGTAGAAGATAACAAAAAACAAACATTTACAACAACCATTATCATTGTCAATACAAGCTCCAGATTCCCTCAGTCCAGACTAAATTCCTTCAGTCTTCCAATCCAGATTAGGTGCAAAGTCCTTAAACACAGTCACTGTTCTTGTAGCTTTTAAGTTTTTAGAGAACTCAACAGGCTACTCAAAGTACATTTTCAACTCGCATTTAAACCTCAAAAAAAGAGGAGTGCATTTAGACAATTTAGATTTGTGAATGTGAAATTTAGCTAACAGAAAAATAAGGTTTATAAAATAAATATCACTTTTCTTTTCACATTCATGAAAACCAAAAATTACATTTAATGTATGTAAAATCAACATTAGGATTTACATAACAATTGATAAAATCACAAATGTCACACCAAAATGTAACTGTGAAAGAGCAGTTCCAAAATAAATGTAAAGTGGTCTCAGGTTTTTCTGAACAGAAAGAACAGAGGGTATCAATGCCATTCTTAAGTCTTTTGAGAAAGCATTTAGACCTGTGTAAAACCTGTGAATTCATTTAAAGGTGATTTCTCTCGTTTTATTACTATCCCTGGCTGAAATATTAACGTTACTTTTACAAATAAGAGAATCAGGTTGACTTCATGAGGATTGAGGAGTAGACCCCTGCTAATAACATTTCCTTCTCATTTCATGATTTTTTCTCTCTTCTTCAAAACACATCACTTATTTGTATTGCTACTTCATTTATTTTCTTCTCGTGCCTTGCTTCATGCCTGTTTACTTGCATCAATCAGTGCCATTATAAAGTAGCCTATATGAAGACTTTGGTTCCAAAATGAGATAACTCCGTTCATAAAACATTTCTAAAGGCATGTTTTTTATTACGTTATCACGTTTTTGTTGTGTTTTATTGTGTTATCTAGCTTTATTTTTGGAGTTACTATTGCTTAAATCCCTCAATCCCTTCATAATAATATATTGTTCAATATGTACACGATATACAGGCTAAATATATATATATATATATATACATATGTATGTATATTAGTTCAAGAAAGTTACTTCAAGAGTTGGATGGCAAAGTGAGTATGCAGAATAAATCTTTCTTTAAGGCACTCCCTAAGAAACTGTGGTCTGAGATCAGCCTGTGTGCTCGAACCTAAAGAATTAATTCATTCAGCAGCTAAAACCCATTAGGAAACCTTTACAACTGTCAACGGTTATCAAACAACGCCCTCTACTGGCGAAGGGGTGCAAACGTTCAATTGAAAGGAGAAGACAAATCAGATTCTCATTTTCTTTACAGAAGTAAAAGCCAGTATAAAAAGAGTTTAAATGTACTTACTGAATTGATGAATGACACTCCTAAAAGTGCCACACAAACACACATAACCGAATATTGATTAGCGTTGTATGAACAACAGACTGTAATAAATATGATTAAGAGACTGTGATAAATATGATTTTAATTTTTATTAATAAATAATTGTTAGGAACGATCGAAGAAGTGATGACGACGTCTAGTGGTAGAGGTCATCTTGTGGTAAAAGCCATGCGTTTATCAAAAAGAAGATATCTCATGACAATTTCACATCACCCCCCAAGCGTTGCATTTGCGAACGAGCATAAACGAGTATATACTGTAGCTCCGAAACAGGATTGGTAATATCATGCAACGTTGTTTTCCTTACACTAGATGTCCTAAAAGCCCCGTTTCACATCGAACAGAGAGTTTGCTTTTTCAAATGTGTACATCAAGTCCCGTTGATTTCATTGATTAGGTGGTGAAAAGAATGACGACACGATATAAGCAAAAGCTCTTTATTTGGAGGCAAACAATCTGTGAATGACCGATTCAAATATTGCTTGGAGAACCGCCATTGGCTGTTGTTTTGCATAATTAATGAGCTAGGTCTGGAAATGTCATTCTGTGACTACTCGTTTATAAATATCATTGTGTTTCGAGTTCCGTTTTCAACAAAAGTGTGTACAATAAAAACGCTCTGTCTGACTCGTGTTCTTAACGTTAAACGTGAATGTAAATTTCATCACCAACCGTCGTCGGTTGGAGCGTCGCCAGTATGCCGTATAAAAGCAGTCGCGACACCAGCTGGTTGCCACGGTGATCTATCGCCTTGCCCAAGCCAACATGCTACTAGAGTCGCTCGTCAGGGCGCGCTGGGTCTCTGCGCTCGGACAACGGGCTGATGCCGTCGGCGAGCATCAGCTTTTGTTTCTTTTGTACGTCTACAAGAGACACACGTTAATGTGAGAGCTTTACTTGTGTACACATCCATGTGCATCAGAAGAGATGACCTGCATATGCGACACCACACCGACGGCAGGAAGTGAACCCGTCCCACCGGAAGTGCTCCTAAAATCAACATTAGGATTTACATAACAATTGATAAAATCACAAATGTCACACCAAAATGTAACTGTGAAAGAGCAGTTCCAAAATAAATGTAAAGTGGACTCAGGTTTTTCTGAACAGAAAGAACAGAGGGTATCAATGCCATTCTTAAGTCTTTTGAGAAAGCATTTAGACCTGTGTAAAACCTGTGAATTCATTTAAAGGTGATTTCTCTCGCTTTTTTACTATCACTGGCTGAAATATTAATGTTACTTTTAGAAATAAAAGAATCTGGTTGACTTCATGAGGATTGAGGAGTAGACCCCTGCCAATAACATTTCCTTCTCATTTCATGATTTTTTCTCTCTTCTTCAAAACACATCACTTATTTGTATTGCTACTTCATTTATTTTCTTCTCGTGCCTTGCTTCATGCCTGTTTACTTGCATCAATCAGTGCCATTATAAAGTAGCCTATATGAAGACTTTGGTTCCAAAATGAGATAACTCCGTTCATAAAACATTTCTAAAGGCATGTTTTTTATTACGTTATCGCGTTTTTGTTGTGTTTTATTGTGTTATCTAGCTTTATTTTTGGAGTTACTATTGCTTAAATCCCTCAATCCCTTCATAATAATATCTTGTTCAATATGTACACGATATACAGGCTAAATATATATATATATATATATATATATACATATGTATGTATATTAGTTCAAGAAAGTTACTTCAAGAGTTGGATGGCAAAGTGAGTATGCAGAATAAATCTTTCTTTAAGGCACTCCCTAAGAAACTGTGGTCTGAGATCAGCCTGTGTGCTCGAACCTAAAGAATTAATTCATTCAGCAGCTAAAACCCATTAGGAAACCTTTACAACTGTCAACGGTTATCAAACAACGCCCTCTACTGGCGAAGGGGTGCAAACGTTCAATTGAAAGGAGAAGACAAATCAGATTCTCATTTTCTTTACAGAAGTAAAAGCCAGTATAAAAAGAGTTTAAAAGTACTTACTGAATTGATGAATGACACTCCTAAAAGTGCCACACAAACACACATAACCGAATATTGATTAGCGTTGTATGAACAACAGACTGTAATAAATATGAATAAGAGACTGTAATAAATATGATTTTAATTTTTATTAATAAATAATTGTTAGGAACGATCGAAGAAGTGATGACGACGTCTAGTGGTAGAGGTCATCTTGTGGTAAAAGCCATGCGTTTATCAAAAAGAAGATATCTCATGACAATTTCACATCACCCCCAAAGCGTTGCATTTGCGAAAGAGCATAAACGAGTATATACTGTAGCTCCGAAACAGGATTGGTAATATCATGCAACGTTGTTTTCCTTACACTAGATGTCCTAAAAGCCCCGTTTCACATCGAACAGAGAGTTTGCTTTTTCAAATGTGTACATCAAGTACCGTTGATTTCATTGATTAGGTGGTGAAAAGAATGACGACACGATATAAGCAAAAGCTCTTTATTTGGAGGCAAACAATCTGTGAATGACCGATTCAAATATTGCTTGGAGAACCGCCATTGGCTGTTGTTTTGCATAATTAATGAGCTAGGTCTGGAAATGTCATTCTGTGACTACTCGTTTATAAATATCATTGTGTTTCGAGTTCCGTTTTCAACAAAAGTGTGTACAATAAAAACGCTCTGTCTGACTCGTGTTCTTAACGTTAAACGTGAATGTAAATTTCAACACCAACCGTCGTCGGTTGGAGCGTCGCCAGTATGCCGTATAAAAGCAGTCGCGACACCAGCTGGTTGCCACGGTGATCTATCGCCTTGCCCAAGCCAACATGCTACTAGAGTCGCTCGTCAGGGCGCGCTGGGTCTCTGCGCTCGGACAACGGGCTGATGCCGTCGGCGAGCATCGGCTTTTGTTTCTTTTGTACGTCTACAAGAGACACACGTTAATGTGAGAGCTTTACTACACATCCATGTGCATCAGAAGAGATGACCTGCATATGCGACGCTACACCAACCGCAGGAAGTGAACCCGTCCCACCGGAAGTGCTCGAATCCCTGCCTGAAATATATTTATATATATATCTTTTTTTTTAATTAAATGCTTGTAGAAGATAACAAAAAACAAACATTTACAACAACCATTATCATTGTCAATACAAGCTCCAGATTCCCTCAGTCCAGACTAAATTCCTTCAGTCTTCCAATCCAGATTAGGTGCAAAGTCCTTAAACACAGTCACTGTTCTTGTAGCTTTTAAGTTTTTAGAGAACTCAACAGGCTACTCAAAGTACATTTTCAACTCGCATTTAAACCTCAAAAAAAGAGGAGTGCATTTAGACAATTTAGATTTGTGAATGTGAAATTTAGCTAACAGAAAAATAAGGTTTATAAAATAAATATCACTTTTCTTTTCACATTCATGAAAACCAAAAATTACATTTAATGTATGTAAAATCAACATTAGGATTTACATAACAATTGATAAAATCACAAATGTCACACCAAAATGTAACTGTGAAAGAGCAGTTCCAAAATAAATGTAAAGTGGTCTCAGGTTTTTCTGAACAGAAAGAACAGAGTTGTATCAATGCCATTCTTAAGTCTTTTGAGAAAGCATTTAGACCTGTGTAAAACCTGTGAATTCATTTAAAGGTGATTTCTCTCGTTTTATTACTATCCCTGGCTGAAATATTAACGTTACTTTTACAAATAAGAGCATCTGGTTGACTTCATGAGGATTGAGGAGTAGACCCCTGCTAATAACATTTCCTTCTCATTTCATGATTTTTTCTCTCTTCTTCAAAACACATCACTTATTTGTATTGCTACTTCATTTATTTTCTTCTCGTGCCTTGCTTCATGCCTGTTTACTTGCATCAATCAGTGCCATTATAAAGTAGCCTATATGAAGACTTTGGTTCCAAAATGAGATAACTCCGTTCATAAAACATTTCTAAAGGCATGTTTTTTATTACGTTATCACGTTTTTGTTGTGTTTTATTGTGTTATCTAGCTTTATTTTTTGAGTTACTATTGCTTAAATCCCTCAATCCCTTCATAATAATATCTTGTTCAATATGTACACGATATACAGGCTAAATATATATATATATATATATATATACATATGTATGTATATTAGTTCAAGAAAGTTACTTCAAGAGTTGGATGGCAAAGTGAGTATGCAGAATAAATCTTTCTTTAAGGCACTCCCTAAGAAACTGTGGTCTGAGATCAGCCTGTGTGCTCGAACCTAAAGAATTAATTCATTCAGCAGCTAAAACCCATTAGGAAACCTTTACAACTGTCAACGGTTATCAAACAACGCCCTCGACTGGCGAAGGGGTGCAAACGTTCAATTGAAAGGAGAAGACAAATCAGATTCTCATTTTCTTTACAGAAGTAAAAGCCAGTATAAAAAGAGTTTAAAAGTACTTACTGAATTGATGAATGACACTCCTAAAAGTGCCACACAAACACACATAACCGAATATTGATTAGCGTTGTATGAACAACAGACTGTAATAAATATGATTAAGAGACTGTAATAAATATGATTTTAATTTTTATTAATAAATAATTGTTAGGAACGATCGAAGAAGTGATGACGACGTCTAGTGGTAGAGGTCATCTTGTGGTAAAAGCCATGCGTTTATCAAAAAGAAGATATCTCATGACAATTTCACATCACCCCCCAAGCGTTGCATTTGCGAAAGAGCATAAACGAGTATATACTGTAGCTCCGAAACAGGATTGGTAATATCATGCAACGTTGTTTTCCTTACACTAGATGTCCTAAAAGCCCCGTTTCACATCGAACAGAGAGTTTGCTTTTTCAAATGTGTACATCAAGTCCCGTTGATTTCATTGATTAGGTGGTGAAAAGAATGACGACACGATATAAGCAAAAGCTCTTTATTTGGAGGCAAACAATCTGTGAATGACCGATTCAAATATTGCTTGGAGAACCGCCATTGGCTGTTGTTTTGCATAATTAATGAGCTAGGTCTGGAAATGTCATTCTGTGACTACTCGTTTATAAATATCATTGTGTTTCGAGTTCCGTTTTCAACAAAAGTGTGTACAATAAAAACGCTCTGTCTGACTCGTGTTCTTAACGTTAAACGTGAATGTAAATTTCCTCACCAACCGTCGTCGGTTGGAGCGTCGCCGATATGCCGTATAAAACCAGTCGCGACACCAGCAAGTTGCCACGGTGATCTATCGCCTTGGCCCAAGCCAACATGCTACTAGAGTCGCTCGTCAGGGCGCGCTGGGTCTCTGCGCTCGGACAACGGGCTGATGCTGTCGGCGAGCATCGGCTTTTGTTTCTTTTGTACGTCTACAAGAGACACACGTTAATGTGAGAGCTTTACTTGTGTACACATCCATGTGCATCAGAAGAGATGACCTGCATATGCGACACCACACCGACGGCAGGAAGTGAACCCGTCCCACCGGAAGTGCTCCTAAAATCAACATTAGGATTTACATAACAATTGATAAAATCACAAATGTCACACCAAAATGTAACTGTGAAAGAGCAGTTCCAAAATAAATGTAAAGTGGACTCAGGTTTTTCTGAACAGAAAGAACAGAGGGTATCAATGCCATTCTTAAGTCTTTTGAGAAAGCATTTAGACCTGTGTAAAACCTGTGAATTCATTTAAAGGTGATTTCTCTCGCTTTTTTACTATCACTGGCTGAAATATTAATGTTACTTTTAGAAATAAAAGAATCAGGTTGACTTCATGAGGATTGAGGAGTAGACCCCTGCCAATAACATTTCCTTCTCATTTCATGATTTTTTCTCTCTTCTTCAAAACACATCACTTATTTGTATTGCTACTTCATTTATTTTCTTCTCGTGCCTTGCTTCATGCCTGTTTACTTGCATCAATCAGTGCCATTATAAAGTAGCCTATATGAAGACTTTGGTTCCAAAATGAGATAACTCCGTTCATAAAACATTTCTAAAGGCATGTTTTTTATTACGTTATCACGTTTTTGTTGTGTTTTATTGTGTTATCTAGCTTTATTTTTGGAGTTACTATTGCTTAAATCCCTCAATCCCTTCATAATAATATCTTGTTCAATATGTACACGATATACAGGCTAAATATATATATATATATATATATATATATATATATATATATATATATATATATATACATATGTATGTATATTAGTTCAAGAAAGTTATTTCAAGAGTTGGATGGCAAAGTGAGTATGCAGAATAAATCTTTCTTTAAGGCACTCCCTAAGAAACTGTGGTCTGAGATCAGCCTGTGTGCTCGAACCTAAAGAATTAATTCATTCAGCAGCTAAAACCCATTAGGAAACCTTTACAACTGTCAACGGTTATCAAACAACGCCCTCTATTGGCGAAGGGGTGCAAACGTTCAATTGAAAGGAGAAGACAAATCAGATTCTCATTTTCTTTACAGAAGTAAAAGCCAGTATAAAAAGAGTTTAAAAGTACTTACTGAATTGATGAATGACACTCCTAAAAGTGCCACACAAACACACATAACCGAATATTGATTAGCGTTGAATGAACAACAGACTGTAATAAATATGAATAAGAGACTGTAATAAATATGATTTTAATTTTTATTAATAAATAATTGTTAGGAACGATCGAAGAAGTGATGACGACGTCTAGTGGTAGAGGTCATCTTGTGGTAAAAGCCATGCGTTTATCAAAAAGAAGATATCTCATGACAATTTCACATCACCCCCCAAGCGTTGCATTTGCGAAAGAGCATAAACGAGTATATACTGTAGCTCCGAAACAGGATTGGTAATATCATGCAACGTTGTTTTCCTTACACTAGATGTCCTAAAAGCCCCGTTTCACATCGAACAGAGAGTTTGCTTTTACAAATGTGTACATCAAGTCCCGTTGATTTCATTGATTAGGTGGTGAAAAGAATGACGACACGATATAAGCAAAAGCTCTTTATTTGGAGGCAAACAATCTGTGAATGACCGATTCAAATATTGCTTGGAGCACCGCCATTGGCTGTTGTTTTGCATAATTAATGAGCTAGGTCTGGAAATGTCATTCTGTGACTACTCGTTTATAAATATCATTGTGTTTCGAGTTCCGTTTTCAACAAAAGTGTGTACAATAAAAACGCTCTGTCTGACTCGTGTTCTCAACGTTAAATGTGAATGTAAATTTCATCACCAACCGTCGTCGGTTGGAGCGTCGCCAGTATGCCGTATAAAAGCAGTCGCGACACCAACTGGTTGCCACGGTGATCTATCGCCTTGCCCAAGCCAACATGCTACTAGAGTCGCTCGTCAGGGCGCGCTGGGTCTCTGCGCTCGGACAACGGGCTGATGCCGTCGGCGAGCATCAGCTTTTGTTTCTTTTGTACGTCTACAAGAGACACACGTTAATGTGAGAGCTTTACTTGTGTACACATCCATGTGCATCAGAAGAGATGACCTGCATATGCGACACCACACCGACGGCAGGAAGTGAACCCGTCCCACCGGAAGTGCTCCTAAAATCAACATTAGGATTTACATAACAATTGATAAAATCACAAATGTCACACCAAAATGTAACTGTGAAAGAGCAGTTCCAAAATAAATGTAAAGTGGACTCAGGTTTTTCTGAACAGAAAGAACAGAGGGTATCAATGCCATTCTTAAGTCTTTTGAGAAAGCATTTAGACCTGTGTAAAACCTGTGAATTCATTTAAAGGTGATTTCTCTCGCTTTTTTACTATCACTGGCTGAAATATTAATGTTACTTTTAGAAATAAAAGAATCAGGTTGACTTCATGAGGATTGAGGAGTAGACCCCTGCCAATAACATTTCCTTCTCATTTCATGATTTTTTCTCTCTTCTTCAAAACACATCACTTATTTGTATTGCTACTTCATTTATTTTCTTCTCGTGCCTTGCTTCATGCCTGTTTACTTGCATCAATCAGTGCCATTATAAAGTAGCCTATATGAAGACTTTGGTTCCAAAATGAGATAACTCCGTTCATAAAACATTTCTAAAGGCATGTTTTTTATTACGTTATCACGTTTTTGTTGTGTTTTATTGTGTTATCTAGCTTTATTTTTGGAGTTACTATTGCTTAAATCCCTCAATCCCTTCATAATAATATCTTGTTCAATATGTACACGATATACAGGCTAAATATATATATATATATATATATATACATATGTATGTATATTAGTTCAAGAAAGTTACTTCAAGAGTTGGATGGCAAAGTGAGTATGCAGAATAAATCTTTCTTTAAGGCACTCCCTAAGAAACTGTGGTCTGAGATCAGCCTGTGTGCTCGAACCTAAAGAATTAATTCATTCAGTAGCTAAAACCCATTAGGAAACCTTTACAACTGTCAACGGTTATCAAACAACGCCCTCGACTGGCGAAGGGGTGCAAACGTTCAATTGAAAGGAGAAGACAAATCAGATTCTCATTTTCTTTACAGAAGTAAAAGCCAGTATAAAAAGAGTTTAAAAGTACTTACTGAATTGATGAATGACACTCCTAAAAGTGCCACACAAACACACATAACCGAATATTGATTAGCGTTGTATGAACAACAGACTGTAATAAATATGATTAAGAGACTGTAATAAATATGATTTTAATTTTTATTAATAAATAATTGTTAGGAACGATCGAAGAAGTGATGACGACGTCTAGTGGTAGAGGTCATCTTGTGGTAAAAGCCATGCGTTTATCAAAAAGAAGATATCTCATGACAATTTCACATCACCCCCCAAGCGTTGCATTTGCGAAAGAGCATAAACGAGTATATACTGTAGCTCCGAAACAGGATTGGTAATATCATGCAACGTTGTTTTCCTTACACTAGATGTCCTAAAAGCCCCGTTTCACATCGAACAGAGAGTTTGCTTTTTCAAATGTGTACATCAAGTCCCGTTGATTTCATTGATTAGGTGGTGAAAAGAATGACGACACGATATAAGCAAAAGCTCTTTATTTGGAGGCAAACAATCTGTGAATGACCGATTCAAATATTGCTTGGAGAACCGCCATTGGCTGTTGTTTTGCATAATTAATGAGCTAGGTCTGGAAATGTCATTCTGTGACTACTCGTTTATAAATATCATTGTGTTTCGAGTTCCGTTTTCAACAAGAGTGTGTACAATAAAAACGCTCTGTCTGACTCGTGTTCTCAACGTTAAACGTGAATGTAAATTTCATCACCAACCGTCGTCGGTTGGAGCGTCGCCAGTATGCCGTATAAAAGCAGTCGCGACACCAGCTGGTTGCCACGGTGATCTATCGGCTTGCCCAAGCCAACATGCTACTAGAGTCGCTCGTCAGGGCGCGCTGGGTCTCTGCGCTCGGACAACGGGCTGATGCCGTCGGCGAGCATCAGCTTTTGTTTCTTTTGTACGTCTACAAGAGACACACGTTAATGTGAGAGCTTTACTACACATCCATGTGCATCAGAAGAGATGACCTGCATATGCGACACCACACCGACGGCAGGAAGTGAACCAGTCCCACCGGAAGTGCTCCTAAAATCAACATTAGGATTTACATAACAATTGATAAAATCACAAATGTCACACCAAAATGTAACTGTGAAAGAGCAGTTCCAAAATAAATGTAAAGTGGTCTCAGGTTTTTCTGAACAGAAAGAACAGAGGGTATCAATGCCATTCTTAAGTCTTTTGAGAAAGCATTTAGACCTGTGTAAAACCTGTGAATTCATTTAAAGGTGATTTCTCTCGCTTTTTTACTATCACTGGCTGAAATATTAATGTTACTTTTAGAAATAAGAGAATCAGGTTGACTTCATGAGGATTGAGGAGTAGACCCCTGCCAATAACATTTCCTTCTCATTTCATGATTTTTTCTCTCTTCTTCAAAACACATCACTTATTTGTATTGCTACTTCATTTATTTTCTTCTCGTGCCTTGCTTCATGCCTGTTTACTTGCATCAATCAGTGCTAGGGCTGCACAATTAATCGAATTTTAATCACGATCACGATTTTGGCTTCCCACGATCAAATTCGCGTGATCGAGCGATATTTAAAATGCGTCATTCATTTACGCTTTGTATTAAAGTTTTTTTTTTTTTTTAAAGCCAGTCTAGCGCGCTGTAAAGCCGCTGTCTGATCACGTGCGTCCATGCACCAATAAGAGTTGTTCCCTGCAGCGCGCAGCAGCTCAGTCAGTTTCCAGATGTAGACAGTCACAGACAGAAGAAAGAGTAGCGTGAGGAAAATACCACAACAGATAGCAGGCTATAATCTATCTTAACAAAGAAAAAATGTCTAACGTAGCAGAGGGAGCGGCCGAGGGGCTTGTCCCGAGAATCGGATCGTCATCCATTGTGTGGAAACATTTTGGGTTTCAGGCAAGTGACACAAAACAAGAACAGGTCATATGCAAAGAGTGCCATAAAGTTGTTTTGGCACCACAAAGCAACACAACGAACCTCTTTAACCACTTAAAAAAACACCATAAAGTTCAATACGATGAATGTATGAGGGCGAAGAAATGCGTTGCAAAGACTAATCATCCCACAACATCAACTCAGACATCCATCGAAGCGAGCCTCTTTAGCGCATCACCATACCCATCCACCTCCCAAAGACACAGTGAAATAACGAATGCAGTCGCATTTCATTTGGCTAAAGACATGTGCTCAATAAACACGGTGACAAACGAAGGCTTCAAATTCTTGGTCAACACTCTGGATAAACGATACGTGATCCCCTCGCGTAATTATTTTTCAAAGGTGGCACTACCTGCGATGTACAGAAAACGCAGAGGGGAAATAGAGCGTGATCTTGCCAATATAAAGTACTTTGCAACTTTTCGGCATTGTTCTTCTGCCTTGAAATGTTCTTATTTGGTTACATTCTGTTATGGAATATTTGTTTCTTATTGATTGTATATTTTATTTTTAGTTTTATTCACATCCATTATGCAGGTACAACTTAAGTTTATATTTTGCTTCCTAAAATATATTTACACATTGTAAAATGTAAAATAGTGCCCTGTTGAAGTTTTGCTACATTTTCTTTATTGTTTTAATTTATTTTAATTTATTCTTTAAGGAGATTCACTGAATTTTGGTGAATAAGAGGACCTATTTTATTTTGATGCACATATCTGTACATTAGCAGGAATGTTGCACAATATGGATGTGAAGGCAGGAAATGTAATTAGCTTGTGTGACAATAAAAAATTGTTTTGGTTAAAATCAACAAATAATCGTGATCTCAATATTGATCAAAATAATCGTGATTGTCATTTTGGCCCTTATCGTGCAGCCCTAATCAGTGCCATTATAAAGTAGCCTATATGAAGACTTTGGTTCCAAAATGAGATAACTCCGTTCATAAAACATTTCTAAAGGCATGTTTTTTATTACGTTATCACGTTTTTGTTGTGTTTTATTGTTATTCTGCCCTCGCATGTACGACGTCTGATTTGTACAGCAGATAGTTAACAGCAATGAAGAGAAACTCCAGACTTCTTATTGAGGAATGATGTTTTATCTTTTGAACTCTTTTCTTCCTCAGTTTTATTTCTTAGTGTTTTCTCCATTTAAGTCTGTAAGAATGAAATAATAAACAGAAAATAACATTACAAAAGTGTAACATCTGAAGTGTCTCTTACACAATAAACATGAATTACCCAGTAACTCTCTATACAGTATACAGCATTCTCTATATCAACACTTTCACACAATAAACTACAGGTGTCCTTAATGTATAGTAATAAAACAAACATCCGCAATATCACCAAACTACCTGTTAGACTGTTACATGTATAATATATATACGAATCAACAGATGTAAATAAATCAACTACTTAATCTAAGGCGAAACGTCGAGGCTCGTTGCTGAGCAGATAAATCAGCGAGTCAGAAAACAAAAAAGCTTCAAACTAGAGCATACGCGATGAAACTGAAAGAGTCACGAACGTAATAACACACATTACTTAAAGTAAACATACATCATACAGAAACCATAATTCTGACGAAAAAAGGACTTACAGACAAAGATTTAACCAAACTCTGTGATGACGCAGACACGAGGGTGATTTCCGCACTGTTGCTCGGCTCGAACGCTTGCCCGTACTAACGGGTCCGACTAGGAAACAAATTAAAACGCCGAAGGGCGGAACAATTGTGTTATCTAGCTTTATTTTTGGAGTTACTATTGCTTAAATCCCTCAATCCCTTCATAATAATATCTTGTTCAATATGTACACGATATACAGGCTAAATATATATATATACATATGTATGTATATTAGTTCAAGAAAGTTACTTCAAGAGTTGGATGGCAAAGTGAGTATGCAGAATAAATCTTTCTTTAAGGCACTCCCTAAGAAACTGTGGTCTGAGATCAGCCTGTGTGCTCGAACCTAAAGAATTAATTCATTCAGCAGCTAAAACCCATTAGGAAACCTTTACAACTGTCCACGGTTATCAAACAACGCCCTCTACTGGCGAAGGGGTGCAAACGTTCAATTGAAAGGAGAAGACAAATCAGATTCTCATTTTCTTTACAGAAGTAAAAGCCAGTATAAAAAGAGTTTAAAAGTACTTACTGAATTGATGAATGACACTCCTAAAAGTGCCACACAAACACACATAACCGAATATTGATTAGCGTTGTATGAACAACAGACTGTAATAAATATGAATAAGAGACTGTAATAAATATGATTTTAATTGTTATTAATAAATAATTGTTAGGAACGATCGAAGAAGTGATGACGACGTCTAGTGGTAGAGGTCATCTTGTGGTAAAAGCCATGCGTTTATCAAAAAGAAGATATCTCATGACAATTTCACATCACCCCCCAAGCGTTGCATTTGCGAAAGAGCATAAACGAGTATATACTGTAGCTCCGAAACAGGATTGGTAATATCATGCAACGTTGTTTTCCTTACACTAGATGTCCTAAAAGCCCCCTTTCACATCGAACAGAGAGTTTGCTTTTACAAATGTGTACATCAAGTCCCGTTGATTTCATTGATTAGGTGGTGAAAAGAATGACGACACGATATAAGCAAAAGCTCTTTATTTGGAGGCAAACAATCTGTGAATGACCGATTCAAATATTGCTTGGAGCACCGCCATTGGCTGTTGTTTTGCATAATTAATGAGCTAGGTCTGGAAATGTCATTCTGTGACTACTCGTTTATAAATATCATTGTGTTTCGAGTTCCGTTTTCAACAAAAGTGTGTACAATAAAAACGCTCTGTCTGACTCGTGTTGTCAACGTTAAACGTGAATGTAAATTTCATCACCAACCGTCGTCGGTTGGAGCGTCGCCAGTATGCCGTATAAAAGCAGTCGCGACACCAGCTGGTTGCCACGGTGATCTATCGCCTTGCCCAAGCCAACATGCTACTAGAGTCGCTCGTCAGGGCGCGCTGGGTCTCTGCGCTCGGACAACGGGCTGATGCCGTCGGCGAGCATCAGCTTTTGTTTCTTTTGTACGTCTACAAGAGACACACGTTAATGTGAGAGCTTTACTTGTGTACACATCCATGCGCATCAGAAGAGATGACCTGCATATGCGACACCACACCGACGGCAGGAAGTGAACCCGTCCCACCGGAAGTGCTCCTAAAATCAACATTAGGATTTACATAACAATTGATAAAATCACAAATGTCACACCAAAATGTAACTGTGAAAGAGCAGTTCCAAAATAAATGTAAAGTGGACTCAGGTTTTTCTGAACAGAAAGAACAGAGGGTATCAATGCCATTCTTAAGTCTTTTGAGAAAGCATTTAGACCTGTGTAAAACCTGTGAATTCATTTAAAGGTGATTTCTCTCGCTTTTTTACTATCACTGGCTGAAATATTAATGTTACTTTTAGAAATAAGAGAATCAGGTTGACTTCATGAGGATTGAGGAGTAGACCCCTGCCAATAACATTTCCTTCTCATTTCATGATTTTTTCTCTCTTCTTCAAAACACATCACTTATTTGTATTGCTACTTCATTTATTTTCTTCTCGTGCCTTGCTTCATGCCTGTTTACTTGCATCAATCAGTGCCATTATAAAGTAGCCTATATGAAGACTTTGGTTCCAAAATGAGATAACTCCGTTCATAAAACATTTCTAAAGGCATGTTTTTTATTACGTTATCACGTTTTTGTTGTGTTTTATTGTGTTATCTAGCTTTATTTTTGGAGTTACTATTGCTTAAATCCCGGCTGACCCTCTGGCACTGACCCTTTAGAACCCAGTCTATTCCGCTCAAGGCGGCTCGGGGTCCGCTGTGGCCTAGTGGTTAAAGCGCTGGGCTTGTGATCAGAAGGTCGACGATTCAAATCTCAATGCCAGCCAGCACGGGTCATGGATGAAGTGCCCTTGAGCAAGGCACCTTAACCCTGATTGCTCTGCAGTAATGTGCCACAATTACTGCAGAGTAATCCAACGATCTAAACTGCTTATTAAGCAAACAAAGTCATATCATGTCTATATACTTCAAACAATCTGTGAATGACCGACTCAAATATTGCTTTGTGTGCAGTTGGAGAACCGCCATTGGCTGTTGTTTTGCATAATTAATGAGCTAGGTCTGGAAATGTCATTCTGTGACTACTCATTTACAAATATCATTGTGTTTCGAGTTCCATTTTCAACAAAAGTGTGTACAATAAAAATGCTCTGTTCTGTCTGACTCGTGTTCTCAACGTTAAACGTGAATGTACATTTTCTCACCAACCGTCGTCGGCTGTAGCGTCGCCGATGTGCCGTATAAAGGAGTCGCGACACCTGCTAGATCTGTTCGGGCCGGGGACCTATCGCCTTGACACCAAGCCAACACGCTACTAGAGTCGCTCGTCAGGGCGCGCTTGGTCTCTGCGCTCGGAAACAACGGGCCGATGCCCGTCGGATCGCCGGCGTGCATCGGCTTTTGTTTCTTTTGTACGTCTACAAGAGACACGCGTTAATGTGAGACTCGCTTTACTTGTGTACACATCCATGTGCATCAGAAGAGATGACCTGCATATGAGATAACTCTCATTTCTAAAGGCATGTTTTTTATTATGTTATCATGTTTTTGTTGTGTTTTATTGTGTTATCTAGCTGTATTTTTGGAGTTACTATGGCTTAAATCCCTCAATCCCTTCATAATAATATCTTGTTCAATATGTACACAATATACAGGCTCTCTCTCTTTCTATAT
The DNA here is from genome assembly GCF_947034865.1 of Barbatula barbatula. Taxonomy (NCBI): domain Eukaryota; kingdom Metazoa; phylum Chordata; class Actinopteri; order Cypriniformes; family Nemacheilidae; genus Barbatula; species Barbatula barbatula. The sequence goes on from NC_136773.1 coordinate 5,422,409, forward strand.
ATATATATATATATATATATATATATATATATACATATATATATATATATGTATGTATATTAGTTCAAGAAAGTTACTTCAAGAGTTGGATGGCAAAGTGAGTATGCAGAATAAATCTTTCTTTAAGGCACTCCCTAAGAAACTGTGGTCTGAGATCAGCCTGTGTGCTCGAACCTAAAGAATTAATTCATTCAGCAGCTAAAACCCATTAGGAAACCTTTACAACTGTCAACGGTTATCAAACAACGCCCTCTACTGGCGAAGGGGTGCAAACGTTCAATTGAAAGGAGAAGACAAATCAGATTCTCATTTTCTTTACAGAAGTAAAAGCCAGTATAAAAAGAGTTTAAATGTACTTACTGAATTGATGAATGACACTCCTAAAAGTGCCACACAAACACACATAACCGAATATTGATTAGCGTTGTATGAACAACAGACTGTAATAAATATGAATAAGAGACTGTAATAAATATGATTTTAATTTTTAATAATAAATAATTGTTAGGAACGATCGAAGAAGTGATGAAGACGTCTAGTGGTAGAGGTCATCTTGTGGTAAAAGCCATGCGTTTATCAAAAAGAAGATATCTCATGACAATTTCACATCACCCCCCAAGCGTTGCATTTGCGAACGAGCATAAACGAGTATATACTGTAGCTCCGAAACAGGATTGGTAATATCATGCAACGTTGTTTTCCTTACACTAGATGTCCTAAAAGCCCTGTTTCACATCGAACAGAGAGTTTGCTTTTTCAAATGTGTACATCAAGTCCCGTTGATTTCATTGATTAGGTGGTGAAAAGAATGACGACACGATATAAGCAAAAGCTCTTTATTTGGAGGCAAACAATCTGTGAATGACCGATTCAAATATTGCTTGGAGAACCGCCATTGGCTGTTGTTTTGCATAATTAATGAGCTAGGTCTGGAAATGTCATTCTGTGACTACTCGTTTATAAATATCATTGTGTTTCGAGTTCCGTTTTCAACAAAAGTGTGTACAATAAAAACGCTCTGTCTGACTCGTGTTCTTAACGTTAAACGTGAATGTAAATTTCCTCACCAACCGTCGTCGGTTGGAGCGTCGCCGATATGCCGTATAAAACCAGTCGCGACACCAGCAAGTTGCCACGGTGATATATCGCCTTGGCCCAAGCCAACATGCTACTAGAGTCGCTCGTCAGGGCGCGCTGGGTCTCTGCGCTCGGACAACGGGCTGATGCCGTCGGCGAGCATCGGCTTTTGTTTCTTTTGTACGTCTACAAGAGACACACGTTAATGTGAGAGCTTTACTACACATCCATGTGCATCAGAAGAGATGACCTGCATATGCGACGCTACACCAACCGCAGGAAGTGAACCCGTCCCACCGGAAGTGCTCGAATCCCTGCCTGAAATATATTTATATATATATCTTTTTTTTTTATTAAATGCTTGTAGAAGATAACAAAAAACAAACATTTACAACAACCATTATCATTGTCAATACAAGCTCCAGATTCCCTCAGTCCAGACTAAATTCCTTCAGTCTTCCAATCCAGATTAGGTGCAAAGTCCTTAAACACAGTCACTGTTCTTGTAGCTTTTAAGTTTTTAGAGAACTCAACAGGCTACTCAAAGTACATTTTCAACTCGCATTTAAACCTCAAAAAAAGAGGAGTGCATTTAGACAATTTAGATTTGTGAATGTGAAATTTAGCTAACAGAAAAATAAGGTTTATAAAATAAATATCATTTTTCTTTTCACATTCATGAAAACCAAAAATTACATTTAATGTATGTAAAATCAACATTAGGATTTACATAACAATTGATAAAATCACAAATGTCACACCAAAATGTAACTGTGAAAGAGCAGTTCCAAAATAAATGTAAAGTGGACTCAGGTTTTTCTGAACAGAAAGAACAGAGTTGTATCAATGCCATTCTTAAGTCTTTTGAGAAAGCATTTAGACCTGTGTAAAACCTGTGAATTCATTTAAAGGTGATTTCTCTCGCTTTTTTACTATCACTGGCTGAAATATTAATGTTACTTTTAGAAATAAAAGAATCAGGTTGACTTCATGAGGATTGAGGAGTAGACCCCTGCCAATAACATTTCCTTCTCATTTCATGATTTTTTCTCTCTTCTTCAAAACACATCACTTATTTGTATTGCTACTTCATTTATTTTCTTCTCGTGCCTTGCTTCATGCCTGTTTACTTGCATCAATCAGTGCCATTATAAAGTAGCCTATATGAAGACTTTGGTTCCAAAATGAGATAACTCCGTTCATAAAACATTTCTAAAGGCATGTTTTTTATTACGTTATCACGTTTTTGTTGTGTTTTATTGTGTTATCTAGCTTTATTTTTGGAGTTACTATTGCTTAAATCCCTCAATCCCTTCATAATAATATCTTGTTCAATATGTACACGATATACAGGCTAAATATATATATATATATATATATATATATATATATATATATACATATGTATGTATATTATTTCAAGAAAGTTACTTCAAGAGTTGGATGGCAAAGTGAGTATGCAGAATAAATCTTTCTTTAAGGCACTCCCTAAGAAACTGTGGTCTGAGATCAGCCTGTGTGCTCGAACCTAAAGAATTAATTCATTCAGCAGCTAAAACCCATTAGGAAACCTTTACAACTGTCAACGGTTATCAAACAACGCCCTCTATTGGCGAAGGGGTGCAAACGTTCAATTGAAAGGAGAAGACAAATCAGATTCTCATTTTCTTTACAGAAGTAAAAGCCAGTATAAAAAGAGTTTAAAAGTACTTACTGAATTGATGAATGACACTCCTAAAAGTGCCACACAAACACACATAACCGAATATTGATTAGCGTTGTATGAACAACAGACTGTAATAAATATGAATAAGAGACTGTAATAAATATGATTTTAATTTTTATTAATAAATAATTGTTAGGAACAATCGAAGAAGTGATGACGACCTCTAGTGGTAGAGGTCATCTTGTGGTAAAAGCCATGCGTTTATCAAAAAGAAGTGATCTCATGACAATTTCACATCACCCCCCAAGCGTTGCATTTGCGAAAGAGCATAAACGAGTATATACTGTAGCTCCGAAACAGGATTGGTAATATCATGCAACGTTGTTTTCCTTACACTAGATGTCCTAAAAGCCCCGTTTCACATCGAACAGAGAGTTTGCTTTTTCAAATGTGTACATCAAGTCCCGTTGTTTTCATTGATTAGGTGGTGAAAAGAATGACGATACCATATAAGCAAAAGCTCTTTATTTGGAGGCAAACAATCTGTGAATGACCGATTCAAATATTGCTTGGGGCACCGCCATTGGCTGTTGTTTTGCATAATTAATGAGCTAGGTCTGGAAATGTCATTCTGTGACTACTCGTTTATAAATATCATTGTGTTTCGAGTTCCGTTTTCAACAAAAGTGTCTACAATAAAAACGCTCTGTCTGACTCGTGTTCTCAACGTTAAACGTGAATGTAAATTTCATCACCAACCGTCGTCGGTTGGAGCGTCGCCAGTATGCCGTATAAAAGCAGTCGCGACACCAGCTGGTTGCCACGGTGATCTATCGCCTTGCCCAAGCCAACATGCTACTAGAGTCGCTCGTCAGGGCGCGCTGGGTCTCTGCGCTCGGACAACGGGCTGATGCCGTCGGCGAGCATCAGCTTTTGTTTCTTTTGTACGTCTACAAGAGACACACGTTAATGTGAGAGCTTTACTTGTGTACACATCCATGTGCATCAGAAGAGATGACCTGCATATGCGACACCACACCGACGGCAGGAAGTGAACCCGTCCCACCGGAAGTGCTCCTAAAATCAACATTAGGATTTACATAACAATTGATAAAATCACAAATGTCACACCAAAATGTAACTGTGAAAGAGCAGTTCCAAAATAAATGTAAAGTGGACTCAGGTTTTTCTGAACAGAAAGAACAGAGGGTATCAATGCCATTCTTAAGTCTTTTGAGAAAGCATTTAGACCTGTGTAAAACCTGTGAATTCATTTAAAGGTGATTTCTCTCGCTTTTTTACTATCACTGGCTGAAATATTAATGTTACTTTTAGAAATAAGAGAATCAGGTTGACTTCATGAGGATTGAGGAGTAGACCCCTGCCAATAACATTTCCTTCTCATTTCATGATTTTTTCTCTCTTCTTCAAAACACATCACTTATTTGTATTGCTACTTCATTTATTTTCTTCTCGTGCCTTGCTTCATGCCTGTTTACTTGCATCAATCAGTGCCATTATAAAGTAGCCTATATGAAGACTTTGGTTCCAAAATGAGATAACTCCGTTCATAAAACATTTCTAAAGGCATGTTTTTTATTACGTTATCACGTTTTTGTTGTGTTTTATTGTGTTATCTAGCTTTATTTTTGGAGTTACTATTGCTTAAATCCCTCAATCCCTTCATAATAATATCTTGTTCAATATGTACACGATATACAGGCTAAATATATATATATATATATATATATACATATGTATGTATATTAGTTCAAGAAAGTTACTTCAAGAGTTGGATGGCAAAGTGAGTATGCAGAATAAATCTTTCTTTAAGGCACTCCCTAAGAAACTGTGGTCTGAGATCAGCCTGTGTGCTCGAACCTAAAGAATTAATTCATTCAGCAGCTAAAACCCATTAGGAAACCTTTACAACTGTCAACGGTTATCAAACAACGCCCTCTACTGGCGAAGGGGTGCAAACGTTCAATTGAAAGGAGAAGACAAATCAGATTCTCATTTTCTTTACAGAAGTAAAAGCCAGTATAAAAAGAGTTTAAAAGTACTTACTGAATTGATGAATGACACTCCTAAAAGTGCCACACAAACACACATAACCGAATATTGATTAGCGTTGTATGAACAACAGACTGTAATAAATATGATTAAGAGACTGTAATAAATATGATTTTAATTTTTATTAATAAATAATTGTTAGGAACGATCGAAGAAGTGATGACGACGTCTAGTGGTAGAGGTCATCTTGTGGTAAAAGCCATGCGTTTATCAAAAAGAAGATATCTCATGACAATTTCACATCACCCCCCAAGCGTTGCATTTGCGAAAGAGCATAAACGAGTATATACTGTAGCTCCGAAACAGGATTGGTAATATCATGCAACGTTGTTTTCCTTACACTAGATGTCCTAAAAGCCCCGTTTCACATCGAACAGAGAGTTTGCTTTTTCAAATGTGTACATCAAGTCCCGTTGATTTCATTGATTAGGTGGTGAAAAGAATGACGACACCATATAAGCAAAAGCTCTTTATTTGGAGGCAAACAATCTGTGAATGACCGATTCAAATATTGCTTGGAGAACCGCCATTGGCTGTTGTTTTGCATAATTAATGAGCTAGGTCTGGAAATGTCATTCTGTGACTACTCGTTTATAAATATCATTGTGTTTCGAGTTCCGTTTTCAACAAAAGTGTGTACAATAAAAACGCTCTGTCTGACTCGTGTTCTTAACGTTAAACGTGAATGTAAATTTCCTCACCAACCGTCGTCGGTTGGAGCGTCGCCGATATGCCGTATAAAACCAGTCGCGACACCAGCAAGTTGCCACGGTGATCTATCGCCTTGGCCCAAGCCAACATGCTACTAGAGTCGCTCGTCAGGGCGCGCTGGGTCTCTGCGCTCGGACAACGGGCTGATGCCGTCGGCGAGCATCGGCTTTTGTTTCTTTTGTACGTCTACAAGAGACACACGTTAATGTGAGAGCTTTACTACACATCCATGTACATCAGAAGAGATGACCTGCATATGCGACGCTACACCAACCGCAGGAAGTGAACCCGTCCCACCGGAAGTGCTCGAATCCCTGCCTGAAATATATTTATATATATATCTTTTTTTTTAATTAAATGCTTGTAGAAGATAACAAAAAACAAACATTTACAACAACCATTATCATTGTCAATACAAGCTCCAGATTCCCTCAGTCCAGACTAAATTCCTTCAGTCTTCCAATCCAGATTAGGTGCAGCAAAGTCCTTAAACACAGTCACTGTTCTTGTAGCTTTTAAGTTTTTAGAGAACTCAACAGGCTACTCAAAGTACATTTTCAACTCGCATTTAAACCTCAAAAAAAGAGGAGTGCATTTAGACAATTTAGATTTGTGAATGTGAAATTTAGCTAACAGAAAAATAAGGTTTATAAAATAAATATCACTTTTCTTTTCACATTCATGAAAACCAAAAATTACATTTAATGTATGTAAAATCAACATTAGGATTTACATAACAATTGATAAAATCACAAATGTCACACCAAAATGTAACTGTGAAAGAGCAGTTCCAAAATAAATGTAAAGTGGTTTCAGGTTTTTCTGAACAGAAAGAACACACTGTAACCCTTTACTGTAAATTTACAGCGAATTTCGTACAGAATTGTACTGTATTTCTATAATACAGTATTAGGCTGTATCTTTTACAGAACAGCTGTAAATATACAGCACATTTCTGTTTTCATTCCGCTAAATTCATAATACAGTATCATACTGTAAATGCATTGCATTGTGGGATCGATTTTATTCGCGCTCAATTCGGATGAGACAGTTCAGGAAAACTTGATGTGCCAGCGGTTCTGACGAATATTTATTCCTTCGCTGTATATAAAGAGTTTTTGTGAATTTGTAACTTTTGTTAGCTTTGGTTCGTCTAAACTTTCGTTAGCTTTGGTTCGTGTGAGCTTAGTTTCGTGTGTTAGCTTTGGTTCGTCTTAACTTTCGTTAGCTTTGGTTGGTGTGAGCTTCGTTTCGTGTAAACTTTTGTTAGCTTTGGTTCGTCTAAACTTTCGTTAGCTTTGGTTCGTGTGAGCTTCGTTTCGTGTAAACTTTTGTTAGCTTTGGTTCGTCTTAACTTTCGTTAGCTTTGGTTCGTGTGAGCTTCGTTTCGTGTAAGTTGCCTGAGTGACGCAGCAGAAACTGTTAACGTGACATGAACTTCATGAAGACAGGAGGAAGAATATCTCACGCGTCTGTGACCAAAAGTGGATTTTAGAGAGTGTTCAACTGATAGATACGGTAAGACAATCTATATTTATTTATTTATTGCTTTCGGATTTCTACATTGTTTACACGAATAGTTTCATTTTGCGAACATGGTTTTGTACCGCGAAAAAAACCCACTCCACCTGTTTACCAAGTAACTTAACTTCGATATTTCACATACGAAGCATACCATTTCAGTTGCATGACTTGCTTTTATATTGATTTATAAATACCTCGACGATAAAAAAATCACCCGTTCCACCTATTTACCTAGTTTGATTTTGCAAATGTGGTTTTCTACCGCGAAAAAAACCCCACACCAATACTAGCAATACTAAATAAAAGCAACACTTTACCAATTAACTTCGATATTTCACATCATACCATTTCAGTTGCATGACCTGCTTTTATATATATATATATATATATATTTGTATATACCCCGAAAATATAAATCACTTTTCCCACCTCTTTACGAAGTAACAATCACATATAGACAACATTTACATTGTCATTTGGATGATCTGCTTTTTATTAATGTTTTTTTCTTTTCAGGTTTTATAATCTGATGACAATCCAGTGCTAAAGTAAGTGCTAAAGTAAGTGCTGTGTCTAGTCCACGTGCAAAAATGCCATGCTGTCAGTTCTGCGATGATTCTTTTGAAACATTGTCAGCATTTTGCCAGCACATGAAAATCCATAGTCATGTTCCAAATTCCGTTTTCAAATGTGGTATTCCTGATTGCTCCAGAAAATTTAAAAAGTTCACTGCTTTCAAGGCTCACATATTCAGGGATCACAAAGACAGGCCCTCAAAGACATCTTTTGAGCAGTTAGGAATTGATACCTTAGTGTGTGATATTGGCACATGTCAAGAAAAGTGCAGTGATTTGAAAAACTTTGTTTTACACTTGAAAAATCACATCAAAGAAGGCACCAGAGTGCCATGTCCATTTACATGTAATAAACAATTTTCTGTAGCATCTACATTGACTTCACATTTATCCAGAAATCATCGAAACTCTTCAGCAGAAAGGTTGCGTCATAGTATACTGCAGTCAAATGTTTCAGTACAAATTTCGCATGGTGAGGCATCTAACATGGCAGAACGCTCACATCCACTGCCTGAATTTTTTGATTGTGGCGATGGCATAGAGCAGTTGGAGAATGCACTTTTGCCAGATAATGCAGATGAATCTCTTTTTTTGAAAAACATGGCTCTGTTTTATCTCAAGTTACAGGCAAAGCATATCCTCCCAACCTCTGTGATTCAGTCGGTAATTGAGGGGATGCAAGACATCCATGATATTAGCCAGTCTCATTTGCTACTCAAGCTAGGGGAAAAATTGACTGCGCTTGGTATTTCTGAAAATGATGTAAAGAGCGTTGTTGATGTCTTGCAAACTGATGATCTTTTTCGGAGGTCTAATATTAATACACTTAGCACTGATAAGAGGAGAAAGTCTTTTTTTAAAGACAATTTTAAGTTTGTGGAGCCTGTCCCGGTCTGTCTTGGTCAAAATGAATCTGGCAAGGAAAGCTTTGCTCAATACATTCCTATAAAGAAAAGCTTAGAAGCACTTTTCTGTTGTAAATCCGTGATAGAACAACATAATAATTCACGATCTGAAGTCAGAGCAAAAGATATCCTCTCTGATGTATGGGATGGCAACAATATTGCTGAAAATATGTTGTTCAAAAATGATGACGATTCATTAGCTTTAATCTTGTACGAAGATGCTTTTGAAGTTGCCAATCCACTTGGTTCTGGTAAGAAAAAGCACAAAATTCTTGCCGTGTACATGACTCTTGCAAACTTGCTGCCTCACTGTAGATCAGGCATTGACCCTATTCAGCTAGTTCTGCTGTGTAGGGAGCAAGATTTTCGATTCTTTGGACAAGATTTGGTCTTTGCCACTCTGATAAAAGACCTTAAAGACATTGAGGAAAATGGTGTCGAGTTAGCGGATGGGAAGGTGCACAAAGGTACATTGTGTGCCATAGCTGGCGATAACCTTGGATCGCATTACATTGGTGGTTTTGTTGAGAATTTCAGTAGAAGTAAAAACTTTTGCAGATACTGTGAAATTGACCGCCCGACATTTAACTCAGATCCCCTAACAAAGGCATTAACAAGAACTGTGGAGTCGTACAAGCAAAATCTTAATGATTTGGATCAAACTGAAATTGCAAATGGGGTCAAACGTAATTCTCCCTTTAATGACCTGAAATATTTTCATGTTTGCCAGCCAGGATTACCTCCCTGTCTGGGACACGATCTTTTTGAAGGCGTTGTGTCATTTGACCTGGCTTTGTATATCGATCATCTTGTGAATCGGGAGAAACAGTTCACATACACTGACCTAAATCGTCGTATTAACCAGTTCAAGTATCTTGGGAATGACGCGCGTGATAAACCAGTTGAGGTGACTCCTGGTACTGGGAAATTAAGCGGACACGCAGTTCAGAATTGGTGCCTTCTCCGGCTTTTACCTCTTTTGGTTGGGGAAAAGATTGTCAGTCCAACTGAAAATGAGGTATGGCAGTTAGTACTTCAAATCAGACAGATAGTAGAGCTCATCTGTGCTCCTTCCATTAATATTGGTCAGATTGCATATCTATCAGTGCTAATAGAGGAGTATATTGAGACACGAAAGGTGGTTTTTCCAAACCACCCCCTTAAGCCAAAGCACCACTACCTGTGTCATTATGCTGAGCTCACTGGTCATTTTGGTCCACTTATTCGCCTGTGGACGCTACGCTTTGAAAGCAAGCACTCATACTTTAAACAGTGTGCAAGAAAACTGCACAATTTCAAGAACCTGAGTGCTACATTGGCAGAGAGACATCAACTTCTGCAGGCTTACCTAAATGCTGGAAGCCCTTTCCCTGAAAATGTTGTGGCAGAAAAGGGAATAGAGTTTCATGTTAATGACTACAATGATGACATTGGAGGATCTGTTGCTTGTCTTAACTTTCAGCCAGGGAATACAGTAGCATGTAATGAAGTGATTGTAAAGGGCACCCTTTACAAAAAAAACATGCATGTTGTTTTGCAGAAGAATGATGAGGGAATTATATTTGGGAACATTCAGTTAATTCTTGTAAATGACAATTGCAATGTGTATTTTGTCACAAAGAAAAGTCAGTCATTTTGTCTTATAGACCAGGGTATTCATTGCTTGACACCACAAGATCAAGGCTACCTATGCATAAATCAAGACAGCCTACTGGATTACTATCCTTTGCCTGAATACTCATTGTGTGGCTTGTCAGTAATTGTTCTCCATCATTCCTTCCCAATTCTAGAATAATGTCTGGAATGAAAGAAGTCCTGAAAGATGCTGTATTGTTGGTGTTGCCAAGCCTATCTCAAGAGGTTACCAACCAGCTTGTTGAGAAGCTCATGGACCAAGGTGTCGAAGGCTTGGATGATTTGGTTTATGTAAAAGAAGATGACATTTTGGAGTTTATACGACCCATCCAATGCAGAAAACTTCTTAGTTCCTGGCAAAATCAAGGTAAAAATAATGTAAAAAAACACACACGAATATAGTACATTCAAATTTAAAGGATTTATTCACCCAAAAATGAAAACTTTAATGTCATGAATTACTCACCCTCATGTTATTCCAAACAAGCAAGACAATCTTTCATTTTCAGTAAACAAATAAATTAATTGATTTAATTGAAGAACTTTTGTCACTCCATCCAGGGATGTCAAACTGAGTTCCTGGAGGGCAACAAGCCTGCAGAGTTTAGCTTGAACCCTAATTAAACACACCTGATCAGTTAATCAAGTCCTTCAGGCTTAATTGAAAACTGCAGGTGTGTGTGTTGAAGCAGGGTTGGAACTAAACTCTGTAGGGCTGAGGCCCTCGAGGAACTGAGTTTGACACATGTGCAACACCAGTGGTGTAACCTCTATTTTAAGAAGCAACATGAGTGTGTTGTTTCCGCATCCAAAAATCTTCATTTGCACAATATTAATCTCCAAGGCATGTTCATGCTAATGCATGCCATGCTGTGTTGACATGAGAGCAGACATTGTAGTGTGAACAGACATTGGAGATAAATAAAGTGGTACATAATATTTTTAGATTTTGGGGGTAAACAAAGCACTTGTCGAATTAAGGTAAAACCATATGGATTACTATAGTGACAGTGGGAGTTACGTATAATGTCTATAGAGGGACAGAAGTCTATTGGATTTTATCAAAAATATCTACATTTATGTACCAAAGTGATCAAAAGTCTTACTGGTTTGGAATGACGTGAGGGTGAAAAATTTATGACAGAATGTTTACATTTTGTGTGAACTATCCCTTTTTTCTGTTACAATGCACTCCAGTACTGTTTATGGTGTAATTTGAGGCAATAACTGATTATTATATATATATATATATATATTTATACACACAGAACATCAAAACTGCACAGTCGTACTGCCACCTGCTGAGGTTCTTCCCTCAGTTCCCCCCGAAACAAACTCTACTCTTGGTTTAGCTCCATCAAGCTCCTCAAGGCCAACATCAAGCAGTTTAGCATCAACCAGTGCGTCACATTCATGGACTGAAAATTTCCAAGTTCCATGGAATTTAATGCCAGCTGGTATAAAGAGTGCTGTTGAGAATGGACAGAGACCTTCTCCTTCTGACCGAAGACAAATGATTCGAATCCTTGCTGACGAAATGAAAAAACATGACACAAACCCCACCAGATCACAGTGTCTTACTGTTAGTCGCAAAATAGTGAGCCAGTATCCAAAGTCTTTTGCTGACATGTTGGGTGACAAGCAGGTTGGGGTTGGCTATGAATCTGTTCTTTCACAGCTGAAAGTACGCATAGAGCACCTGAATCGAACAAATACACTAAATCATCATAGGATCCAAAGAAGTGACACCGGAACTACTAGAAAACGAAGTTCCACTGACTCGTATGGTTGTACAAGATGGCAGCCTGCTCTTCCAGCTGGTGAAAGTTATGACAGTCTTGAAGTGAAACGTCAGAAGATGGAGGAGATGCATCTTCATGAAGGAATCTCTGGAGTAGAGAGAGGAGACGTTTGCAAGCTCATGGAGGGAACCTATTGGCTTCAGCGTCACATGATCAATGCAACCCCATCCCCTACAATTGCAGATATAAAAACTAAATGGCCATATCTCTTCACACAGAGGCATATATATGGACATTTTGAACAGCTTACTGACAAAAAAGTGCTTAGATGTTTGGAATTGTCTATTCAGGAGTGTGGACAAATCATAATTGAATTTTTCAAAAGCAAACCAACCAATGATGACATTCGAAGCATTCTCTCCAGAGGTGAAAATGATGTGGATGCCATGGTCATACAACTACTCCTTGCACACTTCAAAGAGAAGTTGGATGGTGTTTTCCTTCAAGCAGATGTAAGTAGAGATTATTCAACCAATCTAATTAACTGTACTCTCTTTAATGGTTTGGTTCTGTTCATCATGGTTGTGCTGTCTCTTTTAAAAAAAAACAGGAATTTGCGACTCCATCTGATGTCCAGCAATCTCTTCATTTGCCAGAGAGTCCACGCCTTATTTTTCTTGGTATGTAAACATTAAAGTAATTTTACCCCAAAATTGAAAGCAAGTCATCATTTACCCGCCCCACTGTAAAAGTTTTTGACTTACCTACTATTTATTTTTTTGTTTCCAGTCGTTTTTCTATCTAGTAAATTATTCTTGATGTTAAACTTGAAGATATTTCATCTGGAAACAAGACAAAATAGTAACCAAGAAAAGGAGTTTTGGAGTGGGGTGTTGTTCCAAAATCGTATAATTTCAGGCATAGAGTGGTGATGGTATGAGAAATATAAAACAGATTTTAATTGGCATGAAATGTATGGAAGAATCAACTTTTGCAATAAGCTAAATTGTGTGGTTGTGAAGTCCAGCTAATTAACTCTAACACTTTCATTTAACCAGGGGAAACTATTCCTCTAAATAGGAAATTACTCATATAAATTAAATTATAGTATCACTGTATTGATGAACCCTACCAAAAAACACTACTTAGGCAAAATGAAATGGTGTATTATGTGAATGGTGTATCAGATTTCTTTTAACAGTTATGTAGAATTATGAAAAGACAACTACATAGAACCCCAATTTTTTTATTATTATTACTTTTTTATTCAGTTTTTTATTTTTATAACAGGTCAATCTCTGAGCAACCAGCGCTGGATGTTAAGTTTGGAGGGTCAAGTTGTGTGTGAAGGAGCACAGCCCACCTTCATCACCGGCCTGGCAGCGCTGTTTGCCTCCTTCTATAATTTCAATTTACAGTACCAGGAAGAGGCAGCATGCACCCTTGAGTTTGTTCAAAGGTAAGTCATTATCATATTTGCCATTCATATATTTTAGACTGAATTGACACTAACCTTGTCTTGACAGTATTTGTTAAGAACTTCATTTTTTTATAAACGTTTTGTACAGCTGACTACTGGGAATAACAATACGGACCTGGTTTCACACACTGACAAACACATAGTTTTTGTCTTGTTTCCAGTCGCAAAAAAAAACCTCACTTAATTTGGATTTATAAATACACAAGACATAATATCTTATCATATTTTACATATCTAGTAAATGCATCTTGATTTAAGATTTTTTAGATATGTGGACTGGAAATCAGACAAAAAGAAAGCATTTTTTGCAGTGCAGACAGGGCTTAGCTTAAGCCAGGTTTTAGTAAAATTAGGGTATTTAAAAGGATGGTTCGGAGTAAAATAAACCTTGGGTCATTCACCATTACATTGAACCAAACCCCGCCAGAAGCCTTTTTCCCCTTGACGGAACAATAGCTCAACAACTTTTTGCTCAAGGTCATGGTGGAAAGGACCCTATAGGTTGATTTTTTTTTTTTAATTATAAAATAAAGTAACAAATATGGACTGGATTCGGCAATGTGTACTCTTTATGGTTAGTAAGCTGGGTGAATAGTCGTTAAAACAGACCTCTCTCTGTCTCTCTATACACAGTCTATAATATTTAATTAGATTTTTCTTTTCTGCCTTTTAGACGCTTTGTTGACATCAATCCTGAACGTGGATCGAAAGCAAAAAAAGGAAAAGTGACTTCAAAGAGAACCGGACAAATTGTGCAAAGAAAGAACACCACTGTTAGCCCACCAGTTTCCTCACTTCTGCGAAAACTTGCAGACTTTGAATGGAACTTTGTTTAGATCCTGTCAGCAAGTACATTTAGTAAATAAGGTTACTGCATCGTTAACTCATAAAAATACAACTGGCATTTCAGCCAATTTGCGGTTCTATTTTTCTTTTTTTACTCTTTCTAGCACTTTAGATTTCTGGATTTTTTTACATTTCTTAAAAGTTGACAAGATTAATATATTATAAAGTGTTAAGTGTTTAACTGTATGTTTAAAAAAAACAGCTAGCGTTTCAGCCAAATGTGTTCGCATCAAGTGTCTGGTAATTGCTTTTAAAATAAATGTTTTAAAACCCAGAGAATGTTGTTGGTTTCTATTTTCAAGTTCAATGTATAATGTTTTCCCTATAAAAATATATATTTTTTGATAACAATATAATTCCGTAAAAGTACAGCACTGTACTGTAAAAGCTGGGTACGGTATTCTGTAAAAATACAGTATGTGGCTGGCAACCCAGCTGCCAGAATTTTACTGTAATTTTACAGCACAACGGTTTACAGAACTAGTACTGTAAATTTTAATAACAGTACTAGATCTGTAAAAATACAGTATGTGGCTGGCAACCCAGCTGCCAGTATTTTACTGTAATTTTACAGCACAACGGTTTACAGAACTAGTACTGTAAATTTTAATAACAGTACTAGATCTGTAAAAATACAGTATGTGGCTGGCAACCCAGCTGCCAGTATTTTACTGTAATTTTACAGTGAAAAGTTTTACAGTGCAGAGTTGTATCAATGCCATTCTTAATTCTTTTGAGAAAGCATTTAGACCTGTGTAAAACCTGTGAATTCATTTAAAGGTGATTTCTCTCGTTTTATTACTATCACTGGCTGAAATATTAACGTTACTTTTACAAATAAGAGCATCTGGTTGACTTCATGAGGATTGAGGAGTAGACCCCTGCCAATAACATTTCCTTCTCATTTCATGATTTTTTCTCTCTTCCTCAAAACACATCACTTATTTGTATTGCTACTTCATTTATTTTCTTCTCGTGCCTTGCTTCATGCCTGTTTACTTGCATCAATCAGTGCCATTATAAAGTAGCCTATATGAAGACTTTGGTTCCAAAATGAGATAACTCTGTTCATAAAACATTTCTAAAGGCATGTTTTTTATTACGTTATCACGTTTTTGTTGTGTTTTATTGTGTTATATTTTTGGAGTTACTATTGCTTAAATCCCTCAATCCCTTCATAATAATATCTTGTTCAATATGTACACGATATACAGGCTAAATATATATATATATATATATATATATATATATATATATATATATATATATATATATATATATATATATATATACATATGTATGTATATTAGTTCAAGAAAGTTACTTCAAGAGTTGGATGGCAAAGTGAGTATGCAGAATAAATCTTTCTTTAAGGCACTCCCTAAGAAACTGTGGTCTGAGATCAGCCTGTGTGCTCGAACCTAAAGAATTAATTCATTCAGTAGCTAAAACCCATTAGGAAACCTTTACAACTGTCAACGGTTATCAAACAACGCCCTCGACTGGCGAAGGGGTGCAAACGTTCAATTGAAAGGAGAAGACAAATCAGATTCTCATTTTCTTTACAGAAGTAAAAGCCAGTATAAAAAGAGTTTAAAAGTACTTACTGAATTGATGAATGACACTCCTAAAAGTGCCACACAAACACACATAACCGAATATTGATTAGCGTTGTATGAACAACAGACTGTAATAAATATGATTAAGAGACTGTAATAAATATGATTTTAATTTTTATTAATAAATAATTGTTAGGAACGATCGAAGAAGTGATGACGACGTCTAGTGGTAGAGGTCATCTTGTGGTAAAAGCCATGCGTTTATCAAAAAGAAGATATCTCATGACAATTTCACATCACCCCCCAAGCGTTGCATTTGCGAAAGAGCATAAACGAGTATATACTGTAGCTCCGAAACAGGATTGGTAATATCATGCAACGTTGTTTTCCTTACACTAGATGTCCTAAAAGCCCCGTTTCACATCGAACAGAGAGTTTGCTTTTTCAAATGTGTACATCAAGTCCCGTTGATTTCATTGATTAGGTGGTGAAAAGAATGACGACACGATATAAGCAAAAGCTCTTTATTTGGAGGCAAACAATCTGTGAATGACCGATTCAAATATTGCTTGGAGAACCGCCATTGGCTGTTGTTTTGCATAATTAATGAGCTAGGTCTGGAAATGTCATTCTGTGACTACTCGTTTATAAATATCATTGTGTTTCGAGTTCCGTTTTCAACAAAAGTGTGTACAATAAAAACGCTCTGTCTGACTCGTGTTCTCAACGTTAAACGTGAATGTAAATTTCATCACCAACCGTCGTCGGTTGGAGCGTCGCCAGTATGCCGTATAAAAGCAGTCGCGACACCAGCTGGTTGCCACGGTGATCTATCGGCTTGCCCAAGCCAACATGCTACTAGAGTCGCTCGTCAGGGCGCGCTGGGTCTCTGCGCTCGGACAACGGGCTGATGCCGTCGGCGAGCATCAGCTTTTGTTTCTTTTGTACGTCTACAAGAGACACACGTTAATGTGAGAGCTTTACTTGTGTACACATCCATGTGCATCAGAAGAGATGACCTGCATATGCGACACCACACCGACGGCAGGAAGTGAACCAGTCCCACCGGAAGTGCTCCTAAAATCAACATTAGGATTTACATAACAATTGATAAAATCACAAATGTCACACCAAAATGTAACTGTGAAAGAGCAGTTCCAAAATAAATGTAAAGTGGTCTCAGGTTTTTCTGAACAGAAAGAACAGAGGGTATCAATGCCATTCTTAAGTCTTTTGAGAAAGCATTTAGACCTGTGTAAAACCTGTGAATTCATTTAAAGGTGATTTCTCTCGCTTTTTTACTATCACTGGCTGAAATATTAATGTTACTTTTAGAAATAAGAGAATCAGGTTGACTTCATGAGGATTGAGGAGTAGACCCCTGCCAATAACATTTCCTTCTCATTTCATGATTTTTTCTCTCTTCTTCAAAACACATCACTTATTTGTATTGCTACTTCATTTATTTTCTTCTCGTGCCTTGCTTCATGCCTGTTTACTTGCATCAATCAGTGCTAGGGCTGCACAATTAATCGAATTTTAATCACGATCACTATTTTGGCTTCCCACGATCAAATTCGCGTGATCGAGCGATATTTAAAATGCGTCATTCATTTACGCTTTGTATTAAAGTTTTTTTTTTTTTTTAAAGCCAGTCTAGCGCGCTGTAAAGCCGCTGTCTGATCACGTGCGTCCATGCACCAATAAGAGTTGTTCCCTGCAGCGCGCAGCAGCTCAGTCAGTTTCCAGATGTAGACAGTCACAGACAGAAGAAAGAGTAGCGTGAGGAAAATACCACAACAGATAGCAGGCTATAATCTATCTTAACAAAGAAAAAATGTCTAACGTAGCAGAGGGAGCGGCCGAGGGGCTTGTCCCGAGAATCGGATCGTCATCCATTGTGTGGAAACATTTTGGGTTTCAGGCAAGTGACACAAAACAAGAACAGGTCATATGCAAAGAGTGCCATAAAGTTGTTTTGGCACCACAAAGCAACACAACGAACCTCTTTAACCACTTAAAAAAACACCATAAAGTTCAATACGATGAATGTATGAGGGCGAAGAAATGCGTTGCAAAGACTAATCATCCCACAACATCAACTCAGACATCCATCGAAGCGAGCCTCTTTAGCGCATCACCATACCCATCCACCTCCCAAAGACACAGTGAAATAACGAATGCAGTCGCATTTCATTTGGCTAAAGACATGTGCTCAATAAACACGGTGACAAACGAAGGCTTCAAATTCTTGGTCAACACTCTGGATAAACGATACGTGATCCCCTCGCGTAATTATTTTTCAAAGGTGGCACTACCTGCGATGTACAGAAAACGCAGAGGGGAAATAGAGCGTGATCTTGCCAATATAAAGTACTTTGCAACTTTTCGGCATTGTTCTTCTGCCTTGAAATGTTCTTATTTGGTTACATTCTGTTATGGAATATTTGTTTCTTATTGATTGTATATTTTATTTTTAGTTTTATTCACATCCATTATGCAGGTACAACTTAAGTTTATATTTTGCTTCCTAAAATATATTTACACATTGTAAAATGTAAAATAGTGCCCTGTTGAAGTTTTGCTACATTTTCTTTATTGTTTTAATTTATTTTAATTTATTCTTTAAGGAGATTCACTGAATTTTGGTGAATAAGAGGACCTATTTTATTTTGATGCACATATCTGTACATTAGCAGGAATGTTGCACAATATGGATGTGAAGGCAGGAAATGTAATTAGCTTGTGTGACAATAAAAAATTGTTTTGGTTAAAATCAACAAATAATCGTGCTAATTAATCGTGATCTCAATATTGATCAAAATAATCGTGATTGTCATTTTGGCCCTTATCGTGCAGCCCTAATCAGTGCCATTATAAAGTAGCCTATATGAAGACTTTGGTTCCAAAATGAGATAACTCCGTTCATAAAACATTTCTAAAGGCATGTTTTTTATTACGTTATCACGTTTTTGTTGTGTTTTATTGTTATTCTGCCCTCGCATGTACGACGTCTGATTTGTACAGCTAGACAGATAGTTAACAGCAATGAAGAGAAACTCCAGACTTCTTATTGAGGAATGATGTTTTATCTTTTGAACTCTTTTCTTCCTCAGTTTTATTTCTTAGTGTTTTCTCCATTTAAGTCTGTAAGAATGAAATAATAAACAGAAAATAACATTACAAAAGTGTAACATCTGAAGTGTCTCTTACACAATAAACATGAATTACCCAGTAACTCTCTATACAGTATACAGCATTCTCTATATCAACACTTTCACACAATAAACTACAGGTGTCCTTAATGTATAGTAATAAAACAAACATCCGCAATATCACCAAACTACCTGTTAGACTGTTACATGTATAATATATATACGAATCAACAGATGTAAATAAATCAACTACTTAATCTAAGGCGAAACGTCGAGGCTCGTTGCTGAGCAGATAAATCAGCGAGTCAGAAAACAAAAAAGCTTCAAACTAGAGCATACGCGATGAAACTGAAAGAGTCACGAACGTAATAACACACATTACTTAAAGTAAACATACATCATACAGAAACCACAATTCTGACGAAAAAAGGACTTACAGACAAAGATTTAACCAAACTCTGTGATGACGCAGACACGAGGGTGATTTCCGCACTGTTGCTCGGCTCGAACGCTTGCCCGTACTAACGGGTCCGACTAGGAAACAAATTAAAACGCCGAAGGGCGGAACAATTGTGTTATCTAGCTTTATTTTTGGAGTTACTATTGCTTAAATCCCTCAATCCCTTCAT
Source organism: Barbatula barbatula (assembly GCF_947034865.1). Classification (NCBI taxonomy): domain Eukaryota; kingdom Metazoa; phylum Chordata; class Actinopteri; order Cypriniformes; family Nemacheilidae; genus Barbatula; species Barbatula barbatula. The sequence continues at coordinate 5,441,986 of NC_136773.1, forward strand.
AATAATATCTTGTTCAATATGTACACGATATACAGGCTAAATATATATATATATACATATGTATGTATATTAGTTCAAGAAAGTTACTTCAAGAGTTGGATGGCAAAGTGAGTATGCAGAATAAATCTTTCTTTAAGGCACTCCCTAAGAAACTGTGGTCTGAGATCAGCCTGTGTGCTCGAACCTAAAGAATTAATTCATTCAGCAGCTAAAACCCATTAGGAAACCTTTACAACTGTCCACGGTTATCAAACAACGCCCTCTACTGGCGAAGGGGTGCAAACGTTCAATTGAAAGGAGAAGACAAATCAGATTCTCATTTTCTTTACAGAAGTAAAAGCCAGTATAAAAAGAGTTTAAAAGTACTTACTGAATTGATGAATGACACTCCTAAAAGTGCCACACAAACACACATAACCGAATATTGATTAGCGTTGTATGAACAACAGACTGTAATAAATATGAATAAGAGACTGTAATAAATATGATTTTAATTGTTATTAATAAATAATTGTTAGGAACGATCGAAGAAGTGATGACGACGTCTAGTGGTAGAGGTCATCTTGTGGTAAAAGCCATGCGTTTATCAAAAAGAAGATATCTCATGACAATTTCACATCACCCCCCAAGCGTTGCATTTGCGAAAGAGCATAAACGAGTATATACTGTAGCTCCGAAACAGGATTGGTAATATCATGCAACGTTGTTTTCCTTACACTAGATGTCCTAAAAGCCCCGTTCCACATCGAACAGAGAGTTTGCTTTTACAAATGTGTACATCAAGTCCCGTTGATTTCATTGATTAGGTGGTGAAAAGAATGACGACACGATATAAGCAAAAGCTCTTTATTTGGAGGCAAACAATCTGTGAATGACCGATTCAAATATTGCTTGGAGAACCGCCATTGGCTGTTGTTTTGCATAATTAATGAGCTAGGTCTGGAAATGTCATTCTGTGACTACTCGTTTATAAATATCATTGTGTTTCGAGTTCCGTTTTCAACAAAAGTGTGTACAATAAAAACGCTCTGTCTGACTCGTGTTGTCAACGTTAAACGTGAATGTAAATTTCATCACCAACCGTCGTCGGTTGGAGCGTCGCCAGTATGCCGTATAAAAGCAGTCGCGACACCAGCTGATTGCCACGGTGATCTATCGCCTTGCCCAAGCCAACATGCTACTAGAGTCGCTCGTCAGGGCGCACTGGGTCTCTGCGCTCGGACAACGGGCTGATGCTGTCGGCGAGCATCAGCTTTTGTTTCTTTTGTACGTCTACAAGAGACACACGTTAATGTGAGAGCTTTACTTGTGTACACATCCATGCGCATCAGAAGAGATGACCTGCATATGCGACGCTACACCAACCGCAGGAAGTGAACCCGTCCCACCGGAAGTGCTCGAATCCCTGCCTGAAATATATTTATATATATATCTTTTTTTTTAATTAAATGCTTGTAGAAGATAACAAAAAACAAACATTTACAACAACCATTATCATTGTCAATACAAGCTCCAGATTCCCTCAGTCCAGACTAAATTCCTTCAGTCTTCCAATCCAGATTAGGTGCAAAGTCCTTAAACACAGTCACTGTTCTTGTAGCTTTTAAGTTTTTAGAGAACTCAACAGGCTACTCAAAGTACATTTTCAACTCGCATTTAAACCTCAAAAAAAGAGGAGTGCATTTAGACAATTTAGATTTGTGAATGTGAAATTTAGCTAACAGAAAAATAAGGTTTATAAAATAAATATCACTTTTCTTTTCACATTCATGAAAACCAAAAATTACATTTAATGTATGTAAAATCAACATTAGGATTTACATAACAATTGATAAAATCACAAATGTCACACCAAAATGTAACTGTGAAAGAGCAGTTCCAAAATAAATGTAAAGTGGACTCAGGTTTTTCTGAACAGAAAGAACAGAGGGTATCAATGCCATTCTTAAGTCTTTTGAGAAAGCATTTAGACCTGTGTAAAACCTGTGAATTCATTTAAAGGTGATTTCTCTCGCTTTTTTACTATCACTGGCTGAAATATTAATGTTACTTTTAGAAATAAGAGAATCAGGTTGACTTCATGAGGATTGAGGAGTAGACCCCTGCTAATAACATTTCCTTCTCATTTCATGATTTTTTCTCTCTTCTTCAAAACACATCACTTATTTGTATTGCTACTTCATTTATTTTCTTCTCGTGCCTTGCTTCATGCCTGTTTACTTGCATCAATCAGTGCCATTATAAAGTAGCCTATATGAAGACTTTGGTTCCAAAATGAGATAACTCCGTTCATAAAACATTTCTAAAGGCATGTTTTTTATTACGTTATCACGTTTTTGTTGTGTTTTATTGTGTTATCTAGCTTTATTTTTGGAGTGACTATTGCTTAAATCCCTCAATCCTTTCATAATAATATCTTGTTCAATATGTACACGATATACAGGCTAAATATATATATATATATATATATATATATACATATGTATGTATATTAGTTCAAGAAAGTTACTTCAAGAGTTGGATGGCAAAGTGAGTATGCAGAATAAATCTTTCTTTAAGGCACTCCCTAAGAAACTGTGGTCTGAGATCAGCCTGTGTGCTCGAACCTAAAGAATTAATTCATTCAGCAGCTAAAACCCATTAGGAAACCTTTACAACTGTCAACGGTTATCAAACAACGCCCTCGACTGGCGAAGGGGTGCAAACGTTCAATTGAAAGGAGAAGACAAATCAGATTCTCATTTTCTTTACAGAAGTAAAAGCCAGTATAAAAAGAGTTTAAAAGTACTTACTGAATTGATGAATGACACTCCTAAAAGTGCCACACAAACACACATAACCGAATATTGATTAGCGTTGTATGAACAACAGACTGTAATAAATATGAATAAGAGACTGTAATAAATATGATTTTAATTTTTATTAATAAATAATTGTTAGGAACGATCGAAGAAGTGATGACGACGTCTAGTGGTAGAGGTCATCTTGTGGTAAAAGCCATGCGTTTATCAAAAAGAAGATATCTCATGACAATTTCACATCACCCCCCAAGCGTTGCATTTGCGAAAGAGCATAAACGAGTATATACTGTAGCTCCGAAACAGGATTGGTAATATCATGCAACGTTGTTTTCCTTACACTAGATGTCCTAAAAGCCCCGTTTCAAATCGAACAGAGAGTTTGCTTTTACAAATGTGTACATCAAGTCCCGTTGATTTCATTGATTAGGTGGTGAAAAGAATGACGACACGATATAAGCAAAAGCTCTTTATTTGGAGGCAAACAATCTGTGAATGACCGATTCAAATATTGCTTGGAGCACCGCCATTGGCTGTTGTTTTGCATAATTAATAAGCTAGGTCTGGAAATGTCATTCTGTGACTACTCGTTTATAAATATCATTGTGTTTCGAGTTCCGTTTTCAACAAAAGTGTGTACAATAAAAACGCTCTGTCAGACTCGTGTTCTCAACGTTAAACGTGAATGTAAATTTCATCACCAACCGTCGTCGGTTGGAGCGTCGCCAGTATGCCGTATAAAAGCAGTCGCGACACCAGCTGGTTGCCACGGTGATCTATTGCCTTGCCCAAGCCAACATGCTACTAGAGTCGCTCGTCAGGGCGCGCTGGGTCTCTGCGCTCGGACAACGGGCTGATGCCGTCGGCGAGCATCAGCTTTTGTTTCTTTTGTACGTCTACAAGAGACACACGTTAATGTGAGAGCTTTACTACACATCCATGTGCATCAGAAGAGATGACCTGCATATGCGACACCACACCGACGGCAGGAAGTGAACCCGTCCCACCGGAAGTGCTCCTAAAATCAACATTAGGATTTACATAACAATTGATAAAATCACAAATGTCACACCAAAATGTAACTGTGAAAGAGCAGTTCCAAAATAAATGTAAAGTGGACTCAGGTTTTTCTGGACAGAAAGAACAGAGGGTATCAATGCCATTCTTAAGTCTTTTGAGAAAGCATTTAGACCTGTGTAAAACCTGTGAATTCATTTAAAGGTGATTTCTCTCGCTTTTTTACTATCACTGGCTGAAATATTAATGTTACTTTTAGAAATAAGAGCATCTGGTTGACTTCATGAGGATTGAGGAGTAGACCCCTGCCAATAACATTTCCTTCTCATTTCATGATTTTTTCTCTCTTCTTCAAAACACATCACTTATTTGTATTGCTACTTCATTTATTTTCTTCTCGTGCCTCGCTTCATGCCTGTTTACTTGCATCAATCAGTGCCATTATAAAGTAGCCTATATGAAGACTTTGGTTCCAAAATGAGATAACTCCGTTCATAAAACATTTCTAAAGGCATGTTTTTTATTACGTTATCACGTTTTTGTTGTGTTTTATTGTGTTATCTAGCTTTATTTTTGGAGTTACTATTGCTTAAATCCCTCAATCCCTTCATAATAATATCTTGTTCAATATGTACACGATATACAGGCTAAATATATATATATATATATATATATATATATATATATATATATATATATATATATATATATATACATATGTATGTATATTAGTTCAAGAAAGTTATTTCAAGAGTTGGATGGCAAAGTGAGTATGCAGAATAAATCTTTCTTTAAGGCACTCCCTAAGAAACTGTGGTCTGAGATCAGCCTGTGTGCTCGAACCTAAAGAATTAATTCATTCAGCAGCTAAAACCCATTAGGAAACCTTTACAACTGTCAACGGTTATCAAACAACGCCCTCTATTGGCGAAGGGGTGCAAACGTTCAATTGAAAGGAGAAGACAAATCAGATTCTCATTTTCTTTACAGAAGTAAAAGCCAGTATAAAAAGAGTTTAAAAGTACTTACTGAATTGATGAATGACACTCCTAAAAGTGCCACACAAACACACATAACCGAATATTGATTAGCGTTGAATGAACAACAGACTGTAATAAATATGAATAAGAGACTGTAATAAATATGATTTTAATTTTTATTAATAAATAATTGTTAGGAACGATCGAAGAAGTGATGACGACGTCTAGTGGTAGAGGTCATCTTGTGGTAAAAGCCATGCGTTTATCAAAAAGAAGATATCTCATGACAATTTCACATCACCCCCCAAGCGTTGCATTTGCGAAAGAGCATAAACGAGTATATACTGTAGCTCCGAAACAGGATTGGTAATATCATGCAACGTTGTTTTCCTTACACTAGATGTCCTAAAAGCCCCGTTTCACATCGAACAGAGAGTTTGCTTTTACAAATGTGTACATCAAGTCCCGTTGATTTCATTGATTAGGTGGTGAAAAGAATGACGATACCATATAAGCAAAAGCTCTTTATTTGGAGGCAAACAATCTGTGAATGACCGATTCAAATATTGCTTGGAGCACCGCCATTGGCTGTTGTTTTGCATAATTAATGAGCTAGGTCTGGAAATGTCATTCTGTGACTACTCGTTTATAAATATCATTGTGTTTCGAGTTCCGTTTTCAACAAAAGTGTGTACAATAAAAACGCTCTGTCTGACTCGTGTTGTCAACGTTAAACGTGAATGTAAATTTCATCACCAACCGTCGTCGGTTGGAGCGTCGCCAGTATGCCGTATAAAAGCAGTCGCGACACCAGCTGGTTGCCACGGTGATCTGTCGCCTTGCCAAAGCCAACATGCTACTAGAGTCGCTCGTCAGGGCGCGCTGGGTCTCTGCGCTCGGACAACGGGCTGATGCCGTCGGCGAGCATCAGCTTTTGTTTCTTTTGTACGTCTACAAGAGACACACGTTAATGTGAGAGCTTTACTTGTGTACACATCCATGTGCATCAGAAGAGATGACCTGCATATGCGACACCACACCGACGGCAGGAAGTGAACCCGTCCCACCGGAAGTGCTCCTAAAACCAACATTAGGATTTACATAACAATTGATAAAATCACAAATGTCACACCAAAACGTAACTGTGAAAGAGCAGTTCCAAAATAAATGTAAAGTGGACTCAGGTTTTTCTGAACAGAAAGAACAGAGGGTATCAATGCCATTCTTAAGTCTTTTGAGAAAGCATTTAGACCTGTGTAAAACCTGTGAATTCATTTAAAGGTGATTTCTCTCGCTTTTTTACTATCACTGGCTGAAATATTAATGTTACTTTTAGAAATAAAAGAATCTGGTTGACTTCATGAGGATTGAGGAGTAGACCCCTGCCAATAACATTTCCTTCTCATTTCATGATTTTTTCTCTCTTCTTCAAAACACATCACTTATTTGTATTGCTACTTCATTTATTTTCTTCTCGTGCCTTGCTTCATGCCTGTTTACTTGCATCAATCAGTGCCATTATAAAGTAGCCTATATGAAGACTTTGGTTCCAAAATGAGATAACTCCGTTCATAAAACATTTCTAAAGGCATGTTTTTTATTACGTTATCGCGTTTTTGTTGTGTTTTATTGTGTTATCTAGCTTTATTTTTGGAGTTACTATTGCTTAAATCCCTCAATCCCTTCATAATAATATCTTGTTCAATATGTACACGATATACAGGCTAAATATATATATATATATATATATATATACATATGTATGTATATTAGTTCAAGAAAGTTACTTCAAGAGTTGGATGGCAAAGTGAGTATGCAGAATAAATCTTTCTTTAAGGCACTCCCTAAGAAACTGTGTTCTGAGATCAGCCTGTGTGCTCGAACCTAAAGAATTAATTCATTCAGCAGCTAAAACCCATTAGGAAACCTTTACAACTGTCAACGGTTATCAAACAACGCCCTCTACTGGCGAAGGGGTGCAAACGTTCAATTGAAAGGAGAAGACAAATCAGATTCTCATTTTCTTTACAGAAGTAAAAGCCAGTATAAAAAGAGTTTAAAAGTACTTACTGAATTGATGAATGACACTCCTAAAAGTGCCACACAAACACACATAACCGAATATTGATTAGCGTTGTATGAACAACAGACTGTAATAAATATGAATAAGAGACTGTAATAAATATGATTTTAATTTTTATTAATAAATAATTGTTAGGAACGATCGAAGAAGTGATGACGACGTCTAGTGGTAGAGGTCATCTTGTGGTAAAAGCCATGCGTTTATCAAAAAGAAGATATCTCATGACAATTTCACATCACCCCCCAAGCGTTGCATTTGCGAAAGAGCATAAACGAGTATATACTGTAGCTCCGAAACAGGATTGGTAATATCATGCAACGTTGTTTTCCTTACACTAGATGTCCTAAAAGCCCCGTTTCACATCGAACAGAGAGTTTGCTTTTTCAAATGTGTACATCAAGTCCCGTTGATTTCATTGATTAGGTGGTGAAAAGAATGACGACACGATATAAGCAAAAGCTCTTTATTTGGAGGCAAACAATCTGTGAATGACCGATTCAAATATTGCTTGGAGAACCGCCATTGGCTGTTGTTTTGCATAATTAATGAGCTAGGTCTGGAAATGTCATTCTGTGACTACTCGTTTATAAATATCATTGTGTTTCGAGTTCCGTTTTCAACAAAAGTGTGTACAATAAAAACGCTCTGTCTGACTCGTGTTCTTAACGTTAAACGTGAATGTAAATTTCCTCACCAACCGTCGTCGGTTGGAGCGTCGCCGATATGCCGTATAAAACCAGTCGCGACACCAGCAAGTTGCCACGGTGATCTATCGCCTTGGCCCAAGCCAACATGCTACTAGAGTCGCTCGTCAGGGCGCGCTGGGTCTCTGCGCTCGGACAACGGGCTGATGCCGTCGGCGAGCATCGACTTTTGTTTCTTTTGTACGTCTACAAGAGACACACGTTAATGTGAGAGCTTTACTACACATCCATGTGCATCAGAAGAGATGACCTGCATATGCGACGCTACACCAACCGCAGGAAGTGAACCCGTCCCACCGGAAGTGCTCGAATCCCTGCCTGAAATATATTTATATATATATCTTTTTTTTTAATTAAATGCTTGTAGAAGATAACAAAAAACAAACATTTACAACAACCATTATCATTGTCAATACAAGCTCCAGATTCCCTCAGTCCAGACTAAATTCCTTCAGTCTTCCAATCCAGATTAGGTGCAGCAAAGTCCTTAAACACAGTCACTGTTCTTGTAGCTTTTAAGTTTTTAGAGAACTCAACAGGCTACTCAAAGTACATTTTCAACTCGCATTTAAACCTCAAAAAAAGAGGAGTGCATTTAGACAATTTAGATTTGTGAATGTGAAATTTAGCTAACAGAAAAATAAGGTTTATAAAATAAATATCACTTTTCTTTTCACATTCATGAAAACCAAAAATTACATTTAATGTATGTAAAATCAACATTAGGATTTACATAACAATTGATAAAATCACAAATGTCACACCAAAATGTAACTGTGAAAGAGCAGTTCCAAAATAAATGTAAAGTGGTCTCAGGTTTTTCTGAACAGAAAGAACAGAGGGTATCAATGCCATTCTTAAGTCTTTTGAGAAAGCATTTAGACCTGTGTAAAACCTGTGAATTCATTTAAAGGTGATTTCTCTCGTTTTATTACTATCCCTGGCTGAAATATTAACGTTACTTTTACAAATAAGAGAATCAGGTTGACTTCATGAGGATTGAGGAGTAGACCCCTGCTAATAACATTTCCTTCTCATTTCATGATTTTTTCTCTCTTCTTCAAAACACATCACTTATTTGTATTGCTACTTCATTTATTTTCTTCTCGTGCCTTGCTTCATGCCTGTTTACTTGCATCAATCAGTGCCATTATAAAGTAGCCTATATGAAGACTTTGGTTCCAAAATGAGATAACTCCGTTCATAAAACATTTCTAAAGGCATGTTTTTTATTACGTTATCACGTTTTTGTTGTGTATTATTGTGTTATCTAGCTTTATTTTTGGAGTTACTATTGCTTAAATCCCGGCTGACCCTCTGGCACTGACCCTTTAGAACCCAGTCTATTACGCCCAAGGCGGCTCGGGGTCCGCTGTGGCCTAGTGGTTAAAGCGCTGGGCTTGTGATCAGAAGGTCGACGATTCAAATCTCAATGCCAGCCAGCACGGGTCATGGATGAAGTGCCCTTGAGCAAGGCACCTTAACCCTGATTGCTCTGCAGTAATGTGCCACAATTACTGCAGAGTAATCCAACGATCTAAACTGCTTATTAAGCAAACAAAGTCATATCATGTCTATATACTTCAAACAATCTGTGAATGACCGACTCAAATATTGCTTTGTGTGCAGTTGGAGAACCGCCATTGGCTGTTGTTTTGCATAATTAATGAGCTAGGTCTGGAAATGTCATTCTGTGACTACTCATTTACAAATATCATTGTGTTTCGAGTTCCGTTTTCAACAAAAGTGTGTACAATAAAAATGCTCTGTTCTGTCTGACTCGTGTTCTCAACGTTAAATGTGAATGTACATTTTCTCACCAACCGTCGTCGGCTGTAGCGTCGCCGATGTGCCGTATAAAACCAGTCGCGACACCTGCTAGATCTGTTCGGGCCGGGGACCTATCGCCTTGACACCAAGCCAACACGCTACTAGAGTCGCTCGTCAGGGCGCTTGGTCTCTGCGCTCGGAAACAACGGGCCGATGCCCGTCGGATCGCCGGCGTGCATCGGCTTTTGTTTCTTTTGTACGTCTACAAGAGACACACGTTAATGTGAGAGCTTTACTTGTGTACACATCCATGTGCATCAGAAGAGATGACCTGCATATGAGATAACTCTCATTTCTAAAGGCATGTTTTTTATTATGTTATCATGTTTTTGTTGTGTTTTATTGTGTTATCTAGCTGTATTTTTGGAGTTACTATGGCTTAAATCCCTCAATCCCTTCATAATAATATCTTGTTCAATATGTACACAATATACAGGTCTCTCTCTCTCTCTCTCTCTCTCTCTCTCTCTCTCTCTCTCTATATATATATATATATATATATGTATGTATATTAGTTCAAGAAAGTTACTTCAAGAGTTGGATGGCAAAGTGAGTATGCAGAATAAACCTTTCTTTAAGGCACTCCCTAAGAAACTGTGGTCTGAGATCAGCCTGTGTGCTCGAACCTAAAGAATTCAATCATTCAGCAGCTAAAACCCATTAGGAAACCTTTACAACTGTCCACGGTTATCAGACAAAGCCCTCTACTGGCGAAGGGGTGCAAACGTTCAATTGAAAGGAGAAGACAAATCAGATTCTCATTTTCTTTACAGAAGTAAAAGCCAGTATAAAAAGAGTTTAAATGTACTTACTGAATTGATGAATGACACTCCTAAAAGTGCCACACAAACACACATAACCGAATATTGATTAGCGTTGTATGAACAACAGACTGTAATAAATATGATTAAGAGACTGTAATAAATATGATTTTAATTTTTATTAATAAATAATTGTTAGGAACGATCGAAGAAGTGATGACGACCTCTAGTGGTAGAGGTCATCTTGTGGTAAAAGCCATGCGTTTATCAAAAAGAAGATATCTCATGACAATTTCACATCACCCCCCAAGCGTTGCATTTGCGAAAGAGCATAAACGAGTATATACTGTAGCTCCGAAAAAGGATTGGTAATATCATGCAACGTTGTTTTCCTTACACTAGATGTCCTAAAAGCCCCGTTTCACATCGAACAGAGAGTTTGCTTTTACAAATGTGTACATCAAGTCCCGTTGATTTCATTGATTAGGTGGTGAAAAGAATGACAACACGATATAAGCAAAAGCTCTTTATTTGGAGGCAAACAATCTGTGAATGACCGATTCAAATATTGCTTGGAGCACCGCCATTGGCTGTTGTTTTGCATAATTAATGAGCTAGGTCTGGAAATGTCATTCTGTGACTACTCGTTTATAAATATCATTGTGTTTCGAGTTCCGTTTTCAACAAAAGTGTGTACAATAAAAACGCTCTGTCTGACTCGTGTTCTCAACGTTAAACGTGAATGTAAATTTCATCACCAACCGTCGTCGGTTGGAGCGTCGCCAGTATGCCGTATAAAAGCAGTCGCGACACCAACTGGTTGCCACGGTGATCTATCGCCTTGCCCAAGCCAACATGCTACTAGAGTCGCTCGTCAGGGCGCGCTGGGTCTCTGCGCTCGGACAACGGGCTGATGCCGTCGGCGAGCATCAGCTTTTGTTTCTTTTGTACGTCTACAAGAGACACACGTTAATGTGAGAGCTTTACTTGTGTACACATCCATGTGCATCAGAAGAGATGACCTGCATATGCGACACCACACCGACGGCAGGAAGTGAACCCGTCCCACCGGAAGTGCTCCTAAAATCAACATTAGGATTTACATAACAATTGATAAAATCACAAATGTCACACCAAAATGTAACTGTGAAAGAGCAGTTCCAAAATAAATGTAAAGTGGACTCAGGTTTTTCTGAACAGAAAGAACAGAGGGTATCAATGCCATTCTTAAGTCTTTTGAGAAAGCATTTAGACCTGTGTAAAACCTGTGAATTCATTTAAAGGTGATTTCTCTCGTTTTATTACTATCCCTGGCTGAAATATTAACGTTACTTTTACAAATAAGAGCATCTGGTTGACTTCATGAGGATTGAGGAGTAGACCCCTGCTAATAACATTTCCTTCTCATTTCATGATTTTTTCTCTCTTCTTCAAAACACATCACTTATTTGTATTGCTACTTCATTTATTTTCTTCTCGTGCCTTGCTTCATGCCTGTTTACTTGCATCAATCAGTGCCATTATAAAGTAGCCTATATGAAGACTTTGGTTCCAAAATGAGATAACTCCGTTCATAAAACATTTCTAAAGGCATGTTTTTTATTACGTTATCACGTTTTTGTTGTGTTTTATTGTGTTATCTAGCTTTATTTTTGGAGTTACTATTGCTTAAATCCCTCAATCCCTTCATAATAATATCTTGTTCAATATGTACACGATATACAGGCTAAATATATATATATATATATATATATATATATATATATATATATATATACATATGTATGTATATTAGTTCAAGAAAGTTACTTCAAGAGTTGGATGGCAAAGTGAGTATGCAGAATAAATCTTTCTTTAAGGCACTCCCTAAGAAACTGTGGTCTGAGATCAGCCTGTGTGCTCGAACCTAAAGAATTAATTCATTCAGCAGCTAAAACCCATTAGGAAACCTTTACAACTGTCAACGGTTATCAAACAACGCCCTCTACTGGCGAAGTGGTGCAAACGTTCAATTGAAAGGAGAAGACAAATCAGATTCTCATTTTCTTTACAGAAGTAAAAGCCAGTATAAAAAGAGTTTAAAAGTACTTACTGAATTGATGAATGACACTCCTAAAAGTGCCACACAAACACACATAACCGAATATTGATTAGCGTTGTATGAACAACAGACTGTAATAAATATGATTAAGAGACTGTAATAAATATGATTTTAATTTTTATTAATAAATAATTGTTAGGAACGATCGAAGAAGTGATGACGACGTCTAGTGGTAGAGGTCATCTTGTGGTAAAAGCCATGCGTTTATCAAAAAGAAGATATCTCATGACAATTTCACATCACCCCCCAAGCGTTGCATTTGCGAAAGAGCATAAACGAGTATATACTGTAGCTCCGAAACAGGATTGGTAATATCATGCAACGTTGTTTTCCTTACACTAGATGTCCTAAAAGCCCCGTTTCACATCGAACAGAGAGTTTGCTTTTTCAAATGTGTACATCAAGTCCCGTTGATTTCATTGATTAGGTGGTGAAAAGAATGACGACACGATATAAGCAAAAGCTCTTTATTTGGAGGCAAACAATCTGTGAATGACCGATTCAAATATTGCTTGGAGAACCGCCATTGGCTGTTGTTTTGCATAATTAATGAGCTAGGTCTGGAAATGTCATTCTGTGACTACTCGTTTATAAATATCATTGTGTTTCGAGTTCCGTTTTCAACAAAAGTGTGTACAATAAAAACGCTCTGTCTGACTCGTGTTCTTAACGTTAAACGTGAATGTAAATTTCCTCACCAACCGTCGTCGGTTGGAGCGTCGCCGATATGCCGTATTAAAGCAGTCGCGACACCAGCAAGTTGCCACGGTGATCTATCGCCTTGGCCCAAGCCAACATGCTACTAGAGTCGCTCGTCAGGGCGCGCTGGGTCTCTGCGCTCGGACAACGGGCTGATGCCGTCGGCGAGCATCGGCTTTTGTTTCTTTTGTACGTCTACAAGAGACACACGTTAATGTGAGAGCTTTACTACACATCCATGTGCATCAGAAGAGATGACCTGCATATGCGACGCTACACCAACCGCAGGAAGTGAACCCGTCCCACCGGAAGTGCTCGAATCCCTGCCTGAAATATATTTATATATATCTTTTTTTTAATTAAATGCTTGTAGAAGATAACAAAAACAAACATTTACAACAACCATTACCATTGTCAATACAAGCTCCAGATTCCCTCAGTCCAGACTAAATTCCTTCAGTCTTCCAATCCAGATTAGGTGCAAAGTCCTTAAACACAGTCACTGTTCTTGTAGCTTTTAAGTTTTTAGAGAACTCAACAGGCTACTCAAAGTACATTTTCAACTCGCATTTAAACCTCAAAAAAAGAGGAGAGCATTTAGACAATTTAGATTTGTGAATGTGAAATTTAGCTAACAGAAAAATAAGGTTTATAAAATAAATATCACTTTTCTTTTCACATTCATGAAAACCAAAAATTACATTTGATGTATGTAAAATCAACATTAGGATTTACATAACAATTGATAAAATCACAAATGTCACACCAAAATGTAACTGTGAAAGAGCAGTTCCAAAATAAATGTAAAGTGGTCTCAGGTTTTTCTGAACAGAAAGAACAGAGTTGTATCAATGCCATTCTTAAGTCTTTTGAGAAAGCATTTAGACCTGTGTAAAACCTGTGAATTCATTTAAAGGTGATTTCTCTCGTTTTATTACTATCCCTGGCTGAAATATTAACGTTACTTTTACAAATAAGAGCATCTGGTTGACTTCATGAGGATTGAGGAGTAGACCCCTGCTAATAACATTTCCTTCTCATTTCATGATTTTTTCTCTCTTCTTCAAAACACATCACTTATTTGTATTGCTACTTCATTTATTTTCTTCTCGTGCCTTGCTTCATGCCTGTTTACTTGCATCAATCAGTGCCATTATAAAGTAGCCTATATGAAGACTTTGGTTCCAAAATGAGATAACTCCGTTCATAAAACATTTCTAAAGGCATGTTTTTTATTACGTTATCACGTTTTTGTTGTGTTTTATTGTGTTATCTAGCTTTATTTTTGGAGTTACTATTGCTTAAATCCCTCAATCCCTTCATAATAATATCTTGTTCAATATGTACACGATATACAGGCTAAATATATATATATACATATGTATATATATATATATATATATATATATATATATATATATATACATATGTATGTATATTAGTTCAAGAAAGTTATTTCAAGAGTTGGATGGCAAAGTGAGTATGCAGAATAAATCTTTCTTTAAGGCACTCCCTAAGAAACTGTGGTCTGAGATCAGCCTGTGTGCTCGAACCTAAAGAATTAATTCATTCAGCAGCTAAAACCCATTAGGAAACCTTTACAACTGTCAACGGTTATCAAACAACGCCCTCTACTGGCGAAGGGGTGCAAACGTTCAATTGAAAGGAGAAGACAAATCAGATTCTCATTTTCTTTACAGAAGTAAAAGCCAGTATAAAAAGAGTTTAAAAGTACTTACTGAATTGATGAATGACACTCCTAAAAGTGCCACACAAACACACATAACCGAATATTGATTAGCGTTGTATGAACAACAGACTGTAATAAATATGAATAAGAGACTGTAATAAATATGATTTTAATTTTTATTAATAAATAATTGTTAGGAACGATCGAAGAAGTGATGACGACGTCTAGTGGTAGAGGTCATCTTGTGGTAAAAGCCATGCGTTTATCAAAAAGAAGATATCTCATGACAATTTCACATCACCCCCCAAGCGTTGCATTTGCGAAAGAGCATAAACGAGTATATACTGTAGCTCCGAAACAGGATTGGTAATATCATGCAACGTTGTTTTCCTTACACTAGATGTCCTAAAAGCCCCGTTTCACATCGAACAGAGAGTTTGCTTTTACAAATGTGTACATCAAGTCCCGTTGATTTCATTGATTAGGTGGTGAAAAGAATGACGACACGATATAAGCAAAAGCTCTTTATTTGGAGACAAACAATCTGTGAATGACCGATTCAAATATTGCTTGGAGCACCGCCATTGGCTGTTGTTTTGCATAATTAATGAGCTAGGTCTGGAAATGTCATTCTGTGACTACTCGTTTATAAATATCATTGTGTTTCGAGTTCCGTTTTCAACAAAAGTGTGTACAATAAAAACGCTCTGTCTGACTCGTGTTCTCAACGTTAAACGTGAATGTAAATTTCATCACCAACCGTCGTCGGTTGGAGCGTCGCCAGTATGCCGTATAAAAGCAGTCGCGACACCATCTGGTTGCCACGGTGATCTATCGCCTTGCCCAAGCCAACATGCTACTAGAGTCGCTCGTCAGGGCGCGCTGGGTCTCTGCGCTCGGACAACGGGCTGATGCCGTCGGCGAGCATCAGCTTTTGTTTCTTTTGTACGTCTACAAGAGACACACGTTAATGTGAGAGCTTTACTTGTGTACACATCCATGTGCATCAGAAGAGATGACCTGCATATGCGACACCACACCGACGGCAGGAAGTGAACCCGTCCCACCGGAAGTGCTCCTAAAATCAACATTAGGATTTACATAACAATTGATAAAATCACAAATGTCACACCAAAATGTAACTGTGAAAGAGCAGTTCCAAAATAAATGTAAAGTGGACTCAGGTTTTTCTGAACAGAAAGAACAGAGGGTATCAATGCCATTCTTAAGTCTTTTGAGAAAGCATTTAGACCTGTGTAAAACCTGTGAATTAATTTAAAGGTGATTTCTCTCGCTTTTTTACTATCACTGGCTGAAATATTAATGTTACTTTTAGAAATAAAAGAATCAGGTTGACTTCATGAGGATTGAGGAGTAGACCCCTGCCAATAACATTTCCTTCTCATTTCTTGATTTTTTCTCTCTTCTTCAAAACACATCACTTATTTGTATTGCTACTTCATTTATTTTCTTCTCGTGCCTTGCTTCATGCCTGTTTACTTGCATCAATCAGTGCCATTATAAAGTAGCCTATATGAAGACTTTGGTTCCAAAATGAGATAACTCCGTTCATAAAACATTTCTAAAGGCATGTTTTTTATTACGTTATCACGTTTTTGTTGTGTTTTATTGTGTTATCTAGCTTTATTTTTGGAGTTACTATTGCTTAAATCCCTCAATCCCTTCATAATAATATCTTGTTCAATATGTACACGATATACAGGCTAAATATATATATATACATATGTATATATATATATATATATATATATATATATATATATATATATATATACATATGTATGTATATTAGTTCAAGAAAGTTATTTCAAGAGTTGGATGGCAAAGTGAGTATGCAGAATAAATCTTTCTTTAAGGCACTCCCTAAGAAACTGTGGTCTGAGATCAGCCTGTGTGCTCGAACCTAAAGAATTAATTCATTCAGCAGCTAAAACCCATTAGGAAACCTTTACAACTGTCAACGGTTATCAAACAACGCCCTCTACTGGCGAAGGGGTGCAAACGTTCAATTGAAAGGAGAAGACAAATCAGATTCTCATTTTCTTTACAGAAGTAAAAGCCAGTATAAAAAGAGTTTAAAAGTACTTACTGAATTGATGAATGACACTCCTAAAAGTGCCACACAAACACACATAACCGAATATTGATTAGCGTTGTATGAACAACAGACTGTAATAAATATGAATAAGAGACTGTAATAAATATGATTTTAATTTTTATTAATAAATAATTGTTAGGAACGATCGAAGAAGTGATGACGACGTCTAGTGGTAGAGGTCATCTTGTGGTAAAAGCCATGCGTTTATCAAAAAGAAGATATCTCATGACAATTTCACATCACCCCCCAAGCGTTGCATTTGCGAAAGAGCATAAACGAGTATATACTGTAGCTCCGAAACAGGATTGGTAATATCATGCAACGTTGTTTTCCTTACACTAGATGTCCTAAAAGCCCCGTTTCACATCGAACAGAGAGTTTGCTTTTACAAATGTGTACAACA